>NW_026989124.1:0-199202 GCF_030222135.1 Aotus nancymaae
ATATTTCCCTGTGCTTACTGCTGTTTCTTCCATATGCCGGTAATGGGCTGAAAACGCCTGTTTTGGGACTCTGCACAGAAAGTGTTTGCAGACTGCTGAATCCACACACGGGTTTAACTCTGGAAGTTGAGTGCACACATTGACAACCGTTCTGTTAGATAGCTGCGTTTTGGATTTAGAAGCAGATATTTCCGTTGCTTACTGCTGTTTCTTCCATATGCCGGTAATGGGCTGAAAACGCCTGTTTTGGGACTCTGCACAGAAAGTGTTTGCAGACTGCTGAATCCACACACGGGTTTAACTCTGGAAGTTGAGTGCACACATTGACAACCGTTCTGTTAGATAGCTGCGTTTTGGATTTAGAAGCAGATATTTCCCTGTGCTTACTGCTGTTTCTTCCATATGCCGGTAATGGGCTGAAAACGCCTGTTTTGGGACTCTGCCGAGAAAGTGTTTGCAGACTGCTGAATCCACACACGGGTTTAACTCTGGAAGTTGAGTGCACACATTGACAACCGTTCTGTTAGAAAGCTGCGTTCTGGATTTAGAAGCAGATATTTCCCTGTGCTTACTGCTGTTTCTTCCATATGCCGGTAATGGGCTGAAAACGCCTGTTTTGGGACTCTGCAGAGAAAGTGTTTGCAGACTGCTGAATCCACACACGGGTTTAACTCTGGAAGTTGAGTGCACACATTGACAACCGTTCTGTTAGATAGCTGCGTTTTGGATTTAGAAGCAGATATTTCCCGGTGCTTACTGCTGTTTCTTCCATATGCCGGAAATGGGCTGAAAACGCCTGTTTTGGGACTCTGCAGAGAAAGTGTTTGCAGACTGCTGAATCCACACACGGGTTTAACTCTGGAAGTTGAGTGCACACATTGACAACCGTTCTGTTAGATAGCTGCGTTTTGGATTTAGAAGCAGATATTTCCCTGTGCTTACTGCTGTTTCTTCCATATGCCGGTAATGGGCTGAAAACGCCTGTTTTGGGACTCTGCAGAGAAAGTGTTTGCAGACTGCTGAATCCACACACGGGTTTAACTCTGGAAGTTGAGTGCACACATTGACAACCGTTCTGTTAGATAGCTGCGTTTTGGATTTAGAAGCAGATATTTCCCGGTGCTTACTGCTGTTTCTTCCATATGCCGGTAATGGGCTGAAAACACCTGTTTTGGGACTCTGCAGAGAAAGTGTTTGCAGACTGCTGAATCCACACACGGGTTTAACTCTGGAAGTTGAGTGCACACATTGACAACCGTTCTGTTAGATAGCTGCGTTTTGGATTTAGAAGCAGATATTTCCCTGTGCTTACTGCTGTTTCTTCCATATGCCGGTAATGGGCTGAAAACGCCTGTTTTGGGACTCTGCAGAGAAAGTGTTTGCAGACTGCTGAATCCACACACGGGTTTAACTCTGGAAGTTGAGTGCACACATTGACAACCGTTCTGTTAGATAGCTGCGTTTTGGATTTAGAAGCAGATATTTCCGTTGCTTACTGCTGTTTCTTCCATATGCCGGTAATGGGCTGAAAACGCCTGTTTTGGGACTCTGCACAGAAAGTGTTTGCAGACTGCTGAATCCACACACGGGTTTAACTCTGGAAGTTGAGTGCACACATTGACAACCGTTCTGTTAGATAGCTGCGTTTTGGATTTAGAAGCAGATATTTCCCTGTGCTTACTGCTGTTTCTTCCATATGCCGGTAATGGGCTGAAAACGCCTGTTTTGGGACTCTGCACAGAAAGTGTTTGCAGACTGCTGAATCCACACACGGGTTTAACTCTGGAAGTTGAGTGCACACATTGACAACCGTTCTGTTAGATAGCTGCGTTTTGGATTTAGAAGCAGATATTTCCCTGGGCTTACTGCTGTTTCTTCCATATGCCGGTAATGGGCTGAAAACGCCTGTTTTGGGACTCTGCACGGAAAGTGTTTGCAGACTGCTGAATCCACACACGGGTTTAACTCTGGAAGTTGAGTGCACACATTGACAACCGTTCTGTTAGATAGCTGCGTTTTGGATTTAGAAGCAGATATTTCCCTGTGCTTACTGCTGTTTCTTCCATATGCCGGTAATGGGCTGAAAACGCCTGTTTTGGGACTCTGCAGAGAAAGTGTCTGCAGACTGCTGAATCCACACACGGGTTTAACTCTGGAAGTTGAGTGCACACATTGACAACCGTTCTGTTAGATAGCTGCGTTTTGGATTTAGAAGCAGATATTTCCCTGTGCTTACTGCTGTTTCTTCCATATGCCGGTAATGGGCTGAAAACGCCTGTTTTGGGACTCTGCAGAGAAAGTGTTTGCAGACT
Organism: Aotus nancymaae; assembly: GCF_030222135.1. Taxonomy (NCBI): domain Eukaryota; kingdom Metazoa; phylum Chordata; class Mammalia; order Primates; family Aotidae; genus Aotus; species Aotus nancymaae. The sequence goes on from NW_026989124.1 coordinate 2,313, forward strand.
GCTGAATCCACACATGGGTTTAACTCTGGAAGTTGAGTGCACACATTGACAACCGTTCTGTTAGATAGCTGCGTTTTGGATTTAGAAGCAGATATTTCCCTGTGCTTACTGCTGTTTCTTCCATATGCCGGTAATGGGCTGAAAACGCCTGTTTTGGGACTCTGCACAGAAAGTGTTTGCAGACTGCTGAATCCACACACGGGTTTAACTCAGGAAGTTGAGTGCACACATTGACAACCGTTCTGTTAGATAGCTGCGTTTTGGATTTAGAAGCAGATATTTCCCTGTGCTTACTGCTGTTTCTTCCATATGCCGGTAATGGGCTGAAAACGCCTGCTTTGGGACTCTGCAGAGAAAGTGTTTGCAGACTGCTGAATCCACACAAGGGTTTAACTCTGGAAGTTGAGTGCACACATTGACAACCGTTCTGTTAGATAGCTGCGTTTTGGATTTAGAAGCAGATATTTCCCTGTGCTTACTGCTGTTTCTTCCATATGCCGGTAATGGGCTGAAAACGCCTGTTTTGGGACTCTGCAGAGAAAGTGTTTGCAGACTGCTGAATCCACACACGGGTTTAACTCTGGAAGTTGAGTGCACACATTGACAACCGTTCTGTTAGATAGCTGCGTTTTGGATTTAGAATCAGATATTTCCCTGGGCTTACTGCTGTTTCTTCCATATGCCGGTAATGGGCTGAAAACGCCTGTTTTGGGACTCTGCACAGAAAGTGTTTGCAGACTGCTGAATCCACACACGGGTTTAACTCTGGAAGTTGAGTGCACACATTGACAACCGTTCTGTTAGATAGCTGCGTTTTGGATTTAGAAGCAGATATTTCCCTGTGCTTACTGCTGTTTCTTCCATATGCCGGTAATGGGCTGAAAACGCCTGTTTTGGGACTCTGCAGAGAAAGTGTTGGCAGACTGCTGAATCCACACACGGGTTTAACTCTGGAAGTTGAGTGCACACATTGACAACCGTTCTGTTAGATAGCTGCGTTTTGGATTTAGAAGCAGATATTTCCCTGTGCTTACTGCTGTTTCTTCCATATGCCGGTAATGGGCTGAAAACGCCTGTTTTGGGACTCTGCAGAGAAAGTGTTTGCAGACTGCTGAATCCACACACGGGTTTAACTCAGGAAGTTGACTGCACACATTGACAACCGTTCTGTTAGATAGCTGCGTTTTGGATTTAGAAGCAGATATTTCCCTGTGCTTACTGCTGTTTCTTCCATATGCCGGTAATGGGCTGAAAACGCCTGTTTTGGGACTCTGCACAGAAAGTGTTTGCAAACTGCTGAATCCACACACGGGTTTAACTCTGGAAGTTGAGTGCACACATTGACAACCGTTCTGTTAGATAGCTGCGTTTTGGATTTAGAAGCAGATATTTCCCTGTGCTTACTGCTGTTTCTTCCATATGCCGGTAATGGGCTGAAAACGCCTGTTTTGGGACTCTGCAGAGAAAGTGTTTGCAGACTGCTGAATCCACACACGGGTTTAACTCTGGAAGTTGAGTGCACACATTGACAACCGTTCTGTTAGATAGCTGCATTTTGGATTTAGAAGCAGATATTTCCCTGGGCTTACTGCTGTTTCTTCCATATGCCGGTAATGGGCTGAAAACGCCTGTTTGGGGACTCTGCAGAGAAAGTGTTTGCAGACTGCTGAATCCACACACGGGTTTAACTCTGGAAGTTGAGTGCACACATTGACAACCGTTCTGTTAGATAGCTGCGTTTTGGATTTAGAAGCAGATATTTCCCTGTGCTTACTGCTGTTTCTTCCATATGCCGGTAATGGGCTGAAAACGCCTGTTTTGGGACTCTGCACAGAAAGTGTTTGCAGACTGCTGAATCCACACACGGGTTTAACTCTGGAAGTTGAGTGCACACATTGACAACCGTTCTGTTAGATAGCTGCGTTTTGGATTTAGAAGCAGATATTTCCCTGTGCTTACTGCTGTTTCTTCCATATGCCGGTAATGGGCTGAAATCGCCTGTTTTGGGACTCTGCAGAGAAAGTGTTTGCAGACTGCTGAATCCACACACGGGTTTAACTCTGGAAGTTGAGTGCACACATTGACAACCGTTCTGTTAGATAGCTGCGTTTTGGATTTAGAAGCAGATATTTCCCTGTGCTTACTGCTGTTTCTTCCATATGCCGGTAATGGGCTGAAAACGCCTGTTTTGGGACTCTGCAGAGAAAGTGTTTGCAGACTGCTGAATCCACACACGGGTTTAACTCTGGAAGTTGAGTGCACACATTGACAACCGTTCTGTTAGATAGCTGCGTTTTGGATTTAGAAGCAGATATTTCCCTGTGCTTACTGCTGTTTCTTCCATATGCCGGTAATGGGCTGAAAACGCCTGTTTTGGGACTCTGCAGAGAAAGTGTTGGCAGACTGCTGAATCCACACACGGGTTTAACTCTGGAAGTTGAGTGCACACATTGACAACCGTTCTGTTAGATAGCTGCGTTTTGGATTTAGAAGCAGATATTTCCCTGTGCTTACTGCTGTTTCTTCCATATGCCGGTAATGGGCTGAAAACGCCTGTTTTGGGACTCTGCAGAGAAAGTGTTTGCAGACTGCTGAATCCACACACGGGTTTAACTCAGGAAGTTGACTGCACACATTGACAACCGTTCTGTTAGATAGCTGCGTTTTGGATTTAGAAGCAGATATTTCCCTGTGCTTACTGCTGTTTCTTCCATATGCCGGTAATGGGCTGAAAACGCCTGTTTTGGGACTCTGCACAGAAAGTGTTTGCAAACTGCTGAATCCACACACGGGTTTAACTCTGGAAGTTGAGTGCACACATTGACAACCGTTCTGTTAGATAGCTGCGTTTTGGATTTAGAAGCAGATATTTCCCTGTGCTTACTGCTGTTTCTTCCACATGCCGGTAATGGGCTGAAAACGCCTGTTTTGGGACTCTGCAGAGAAAGTGTTTGCAGACTGCTGAATCCACACACGGGTTTAACTCTGGAAGTTGAGTGCACACATTGACAACCGTTCTGTTAGATAGCTGCATTTTGGATTTAGAAGCAGATATTTCCCTGTGCTTACTGCTGTTTCTTCCATATGCCGGTAATGGGCTGAAAACGCCTGTTTGGGGACTCTGCAGAGAAAGTGTTTGCAGACTGCTGAATCCACACACGGGTTTAACTCTGGAAGTTGAGTGCACACATTGACAACCGTTCTGTTAGATAGCTGCGTTTTGGATTTAGAAGCAGATATTTCCCTGTGCTTACTGCTGTTTCTTCCATATGCCGGTAATGGGCTGAAAACGCCTGTTTTGGGACTCTGCACAGAAAGTGTTTGCAGACTGCTGAATCCACACACGGGTTTAACTCTGGAAGTTGAGTGCACACATTGACAACCGTTCTGTTAGATAGCTGCGTTTTGGATTTAGAAGCAGATATTTCCCTGTGCTTACTGCTGTTTCTTCCATATGCCGGTAATGGGCTGAAATCGCCTGTTTTGGGACTCTGCAGAGAAAGTGTTTGCAGACTGCTGAATCCACACACGGGTTTAACTCTGGAAGTTGAGTGCACACATTGACAACCGTTCTGTTAGATAGCTGCGTTTTGGATTTAGAAGCAGATATTTCCCTGTGCTTACTGCTGTTTCTTCCATATGCCGGTAATGGGCTGAAAACGCCTGTTTTGGGACTCTGCAGAGAAAGTGTTTGCAGACTGCTGAATCCATACACGGGTTTAACTCTGGATGTTGAGTGCACACATTGACAACCGTTCTGTTAGATAGCTGCGTTTTGGATTTAGAAGCAGATATTTCCCGGTGCTTACTGCTGTTTCTTCCATATGACGGTAATGGGCTGAAAACGCCTGTTTTGGGACTCTGCAGAGAAAGTGTTTGCAGACTGCTGAATCCACACACGGGTTTAACTCTGGAAGTTGAGTGCACACATTGACAACCGTTCTGTTAGATAGCTGCGTTTTGGATTTAGAAGCAGATATTTCCCGGTGCTTACTGCTGTTTCTTCCATATGCCGGAAATGGGCTGAAAACGCCTGTTTTGGGACTCTGCAGAGAAAGTGTTTGCAGACTGCTGAATCCACACACGGGTTTAACTCTGGAAGTTGAGTGCACACATTGACAACCGTTCTGTTAGATAGCTGCGTTTTGGATTTAGAAGCAGATATTTCCCTGTGCTTACTGCTGTTTCTTCCATATGCCGGTAATGGGCTGAAAACGCCTGTTTTGGGACTCTGCAGAGAAAGTGTTTGCAGACTGCTGAATCCACACACCGGTTTAACTCTGGAAGTTGAGTGCACACATTGACAACCGTTCTGTTAGATAGCTGCGTTTTGGATTTAGAAGCAGATATTTCCCTGTGCTTACTGCTGTTTCTTCCATATGCCGGTAATGGGCTGAAAACGCCTGTTTTGGGACTCTGCACAGAAAGTGTTTGCAGACTGCTGAATCCACACACGGGTTTAACTCTGGAAGTTGAGTGCACACATTGACAACCGTTCTGTTAGATAGCTGCGTTTTGGATTTAGAAGCAGATATTTCCCTGTGCTTACTGCTGTTTCTTACATATGCCGGTAATGGACTGAAAACGCCTGTTTTGGGACTCTGCAGAGAAAGTGTTTGCAGACTGCTGTATCCACACACGGGTTTAACTCTGGAAGTTGAGTGCACACATTGACAACCGTTCTGTTAGATAGCTGCGTTTTGGATTTAGAAGCAGATATTTCCCTGTGCTTACTGCTGTTTCTTCCATATGCCGGAAATGGGCTGAAAACGCCTGTTTTGGGACTCTGCAGAGAAAGTGTTTGCAGACTGCTGAATCCACACACGGGTTTAACTCTGGAAGTTGAGTGCACACATTGACAACCGTTCTGTTAGATAGCTGCGTTTTGGATTTAGAAGCAGATATTTCCCTGTGCTTACTGATGTTTCTTCCATATGCCGGTAATGGGCTGAAAACGCCTGCTTTGGGACTCTGCACAGAAAGTGTTTGCAGACTGCTGAATCCACACACGGGTTTAACTCTGGAAGTTGAGTGCACACATTGACAACCGTTCTGTTAGATAGCTGCGTTTTGGATTTAGAAGCAGATATTTCCCTGTGCTTACTGCTGTTTCTTCCATATGCCGGTAATGGGCTGAAAACGCCTGTTTTGGGACTCTGCAGAGAAAGTGTTTGCAGACTGCTGAATCCACACACGGGTTTAACTCTGGAAGTTGAGTGCACACATTGACAACCGTTCTGTTAGATAGCTGCGTTTTGGATTTAGAAGCAGATATTTCCCTGTGCTTACTGTTGTTTCTTCCATATGCCGGTAATGGGCTGAAAACGCCTGTTTTGGGACTCTGCAGAGAAAGTGTTTGCAGACTGCTGAATCCACACACGGGTTTAACTCTGGAAGTTGAGTGCACACATTGACAACCGTTCTGTTAGATAGCTGCATTTTGGATTTAGAAGCAGATATTTCCCTGTGCTTACTGCTGTTTCTTCCATATGCCGGTAATGGGCTGAAAACGCCTGTTTGGGGACTCTGCAGAGAAAGTGTTTGCAGACTGCTGAATCCACACACGGGTTTAACTCTGGAAGTTGAGTGCACACATTGACAACCGTTCTGTTAGATAGCTGCGTTTTGGATTTAGAAGCAGATATTTCCCTGTGCTTACTGCTGTTTCTTCCATATGCCGGTAATGGGCTGAAATCGCCTGTTTTGGGACTCTGCAGAGAAAGTGTTTGCAGACTGCTGAATCCACACACGGGTTTAACTCTGGAAGTTGAGTGCACACATTGACAACCGTTCTGTTAGATAGCTGCGTTTTGGATTTAGAAGCAGATATTTCCCTGTGCTTACTGCTGTTTCTTCCATATGCCGGTAATGGGCTGAAAACGCCTGTTTTGGGACTCTGCAGAGAAAGTGTTTGCAGACTGCTGAATCCATACACGGGTTTAACTCTGGAAGTTGAGTGCACACATTGACAACCGTTCTGTTAGATAGCTGCGTTTTGGATTTAGAAGCAGATATTTCCCTGTGCTTACTGCTGTTTCTTCCATATGCCGGTAATGGGCTGAAAACGCCTGTTTTGGGACTCTGCAGAGAAAGTGTTTGCAGACTGCTGAATCCACACACGGGTTTAACTCTGGAAGTTGAGTGCACACATTGACAACCGTTCTGTTAGATAGCTGCGTTTTGGATTTAGAAGCAGATATTTCCCTGTGCTTACTGCTGTTTCTTCCATATGCCGGTAATGGGCTGAAAACGCCTGTTTTGGGACTCTGCACAGAAAGTGTTTGCAGACTGCTGAATCCACACACGGGTTTAACTCTGGAAGTTGAGTGCACACATTGACAACCGTTCTGTTAGATAGCTGCGTTTTGGATTTAGAAGCAGATATTTCCGTTGCTTACTGCTGTTTCTTCCATATGCCGGTAATGGGCTGAAAACGCCTGTTTTGGGACTCTGCACAGAAAGTGTTTGCAGACTGCTGAATCCACACACGGGTTTACCTCTGGAAGTTGAGTGCACACATTGACAACCGTTCTGTTAGATAGCTGCGTTTTGGATTTAGAAGCAGATATTTCCCTGTGCTTACTGCTGTTTCTTCCATATGCCGGTAATGGGCTGAAAACGCCTGTTTTGGGACTCTGCACAGAAAGTGTTTGCAGACTGCTGAATCCACACACGGGTTTAACTCTGGAAGTTGAGTGCACACATTGACAACCGTTCTGTTAGAAAGCTGCGTTCTGGATTTAGAAGCAGATATTTCCCTGTGCTTACTGCTGTTTCTTCCATATGCCGGTAATGGGCTGAAAACGCCTGTTTTGGGACTCTGCAGAGAAAGTGTTTGCAGACTGCTGAATCCACACACGGGTTTAACTCTGGAAGTTGAGTGCACACATTGACAACCGTTCTGTTAGATAGCTGCGTTTTGGATTTAGAAGCAGATATTTCCCGGTGCTTACTGCTGTTTCTTCCATATGCCGGAAATGGGCTGAAAACGCCTGTTTTGGGACTCTGCAGAGAAAGTGTTTGCAGACTGCTGAATCCACACACGGGTTTAACTCTGGAAGTTGAGTGCACACATTGACAACCGTTCTGTTAGATAGCTGCGTTTTGGATTTAGAAGCAGATATTTCCCTGTGCTTACTGATGTTTCTTCCATATGCTGGTAATGGGCTGAAAACGCCTGTTTTGGGACTCTGCACAGAAAGTGTTTGCAGACTGCTGAATCCACACACGGGTTTAACTCTGGAAGTTGAGTGCACACATTGACAACCGTTCTGTTAGATAGCTGCGTTTTGGATTTAGAAGCAGATATTTCCCTGTGCTTACTGCTGTTTCTTACATATGCCGGTAATGGGCTGAAAACGCCTGTTTTGGGACTCTGCAGAGAAAGTGTTTGCAGACTGCTGAATCCACACACGGGTTTAACTCTGGAAGTTGAGTGCACACATTGACAACCGTTCTGTTAGATAGCTGCGTTTTGGATTTAGAAGCAGATATTTCCCGGTGCTTACTGCTGTTTCTTCCATATGCCGGTAATGGGCTGAAAACACCTGTTTTGGGACTCTGCAGAGAAAGTGTTTGCAGACTGCTGAATCCACACACGGGTTTAACTCTGGAAGTTGAGTGCACACATTGACAACCGTTCTGTTAGATAGCTGCGTTTTGGATTTAGAAGCAGATATTTCCCTGTGCTTACTGCTGTTTCTTCCATATGCCGGTAATGGGCTGAAAACGCCTGTTTTGGGACTCTGCAGAGAAAGTGTTTGCAGACTGCTGAATCCACACACGGGTTTAACTCTGGAAGTTGAGTGCACACATTGACAACCGTTCTGTTTGATAGCTGCGTTTTGGATTTAGAAGCAGATATTTCCCTGTGCTTACTGCTGTTTCTTCCATATGCCGGTAATGGGCTGAAAACGCCTGTTTTGGGACTCTGCAGAGAAAGTGTTTGCAGACTGCTGAATCCACACACGGGTTTAACTCTGGAAGTTGAGTGCACACATTGACAACCGTTCTGTTAGATAGCTGCGTTTTGGATTTAGAAGCAGATATTTCCCTGTGCTTACTGCTGTTTCTTCCATATGCCGGTAATGGGCTGAAAACGCCTGTTTTGGGACTCTGCACAGAAAGTGTTTGCAGACTGCTGAATCCACACACGGGTTTAACTCTGGAAGTTGAGTGCACACATTGACAACCGTTCTGTTAGATAGCTGCGTTTTGGATTTAGAAGCAGATATTTCCCTGGGCTTACTGCTGTTTCTTCCATATGCCGGTAATGGGCTGAAAACGCCTGTTTTGGGACTCTGCACAGAAAGTGTTTGCAGACTGCTGAATCCACACACGGGTTTAACTCTGGAAGTTGAGTGCACACATTGACAACCGTTCTGTTAGATAGCTGCGTTTTGGATTTAGAAGCAGATATTTCCCTGTGCTTACTGCTGTTTCTTCCATATGCCGGTAATGGGCTGAAAACGCCTGTTTTGGGACTCTGCAGAGAAAGTGTCTGCAGACTGCTGAATCCACACACGGGTTTAACTCTGGAAGTTGAGTGCACACATTGACAACCGTTCTGTTAGATAGCTGCGTTTTGGATTTAGAAGCAGATATTTCCCTGTGCTTACTGCTGTTTCTTCCATATGCCGGTAATGGGCTGAAAACGCCTGTTTTGGGACTCTGCAGAGAAAGTGTTTGCAGACTGCTGAATCCACACATGGGTTTAACTCTGGAAGTTGAGTGCACACATTGACAACCGTTCTGTTAGATAGCTGCGTTTTGGATTTAGAAGCAGATATTTCCCTGTGCTTACTGCTGTTTCTTCCATATGCCGGTAATGGGCTGAAAACGCCTGTTTTGGGACTCTGCACAGAAAGTGTTTGCAGACTGCTGAATCCACACACGGGTTTAACTCTGGAAGTTGAGTGCACACATTGACAACCGTTCTGTTAGATAGCTGCGTTTTGGATTTAGAAGCAGATATTTCCCTGTGCTTACTGCTGTTTCTTCCATATGCCGGTAATGGGCTGAAAACGCCTGCTTTGGGACTCTGCAGAGAAAGTGTTTGCAGACTGCTGAATCCACACAAGGGTTTAACTCTGGAAGTTGAGTGCACACATTGACAACCGTTCTGTTAGATAGCTGCGTTTTGGATTTAGAAGCAGATATTTCCCTGTGCTTACTGCTGTTTCTTCCATATGCCGGTAATGGGCTGAAAACGCCTGTTTTGGGACTCTGCAGAGAAAGTGTTTGCAGACTGCTGAATCCACACACGGGTTTAACTCTGGAAGTTGAGTGCACACATTGACAACCGTTCTGTTAGATAGCTGCGTTTTGGATTTAGAAGCAGATATTTCCCTGGGCTTACTGCTGTTTCTTCCATATGCCGGTAATGGGCTGAAAACGCCTGTTTTGGGACTCTGCACAGAAAGTGTTTGCAGACTGCTGAATCCACACACGGGTTTAACTCTGGAAGTTGAGTGCACACATTGACAACCGTTCTGTTAGATAGCTGCGTTTTGGATTTAGAAGCAGATATTTCCCTGTGCTTACTGCTGTTTCTTCCATATGCCGGTAATGGGCTGAAAACGCCTGTTTTGGGACTCTGCAGAGAAAGTGTTGGCAGACTGCTGAATCCACACACGGGTTTAACTCTGGAAGTTGAGTGCACACATTGACAACCGTTCTGTTAGATAGCTGCGTTTTGGATTTAGAAGCAGATATTTCCCTGTGCTTACTGCTGTTTCTTCCATATGCCGGTAATGGGCTGAAAACGCCTGTTTTGGGACTCTGCAGAGAAAGTGTTTGCAGACTGCTGAATCCACACACGGGTTTAACTCAGGAAGTTGACTGCACACATTGACAACCGTTCTGTTAGATAGCTGCGTTTTGGATTTAGAAGCAGATATTTCCCTGTGCTTACTGCTGTTTCTTCCATATGCCGGTAATGGGCTGAAAACGCCTGTTTTGGGACTCTGCACAGAAAGTGTTTGCAAACTGCTGAATCCACACACGGGTTTAACTCTGGAAGTTGAGTGCACACATTGACAACCGTTCTGTTAGATAGCTGCGTTTTGGATTTAGAAGCAGATATTTCCCTGTGCTTACTGCTGTTTCTTCCATATGCCGGTAATGGGCTGAAAACGCCTGTTTTGGGACTCTGCAGAGAAAGTGTTTGCAGACTGCTGAATCCACACACGGGTTTAACTCTGGAAGTTGAGTGCACACATTGACAACCGTTCTGTTAGATAGCTGCATTTTGGATTTAGAAGCAGATATTTCCCTGTGCTTACTGCTGTTTCTTCCATATGCCGGTAATGGGCTGAAAACGCCTGTTTGGGGACTCTGCAGAGAAAGTGTTTGCAGACTGCTGAATCCACACACTTGTTTAACTCTGGAAGTTGAGTGCACACATTGACAACCGTTCTGTTAGATAGCTGCGTTTTGGATTTAGAAGCAGATATTTCCCTGTGCTTACTGCTGTTTCTTCCATATGCCGGTAATGGGCTGAAAACGCCTGTTTTGGGACTCTGCAGAGAAAGTGTTTGCAGACTGCTGAATCCACACACGGGTTTAACTCTGGAAGTTGAGTGCACACATTGACAACCGTTCTGTTAGATAGCTGCGTTTTGGATTTAGAAGCAGATATTTCCCTGTGCTTACTGCTGTTTCTTCCATATGCCGGTAATGGGCTGAAAACGCCTGTTTTGGGACTCTGCACAGAAAGTGTTTGCAGACTGCTGAATCCACACACGGGTTTAACTCTGGAAGTTGAGTGCACACATTGACAACCGTTCTGTTAGATAGCTGCGTTTTGGATTTAGAAGCAGATATTTCCCTGTGCTTACTGATGCTTCTTCCATATGCCGGTAATGGGCTGAAAACGCCTGCTTTGGGACTCTGCACAGAAAGTGTTTGCAGACTGCTGAATCCACACACGGGTTTAACTCTGGAAGTTGAGTGCACACATTGACAACCGTTCTGTTAGATAGCTGCGTTTTGGATTTAGAAGCAGATATTTCCCTGTGCTTACTGCTGTTTCTTCCATATGCCGGTAATGGGATGAAAACGCCTGTTTTGGGACTCTGCAGAGAAAGTGTTTGCAGACTGCTGAATCCACACACGGGTTTAACTCAGGAAGTTGAGTGCACACATTGACAACCGCTCTGTTAGATAGCTGCGTTTTGGATTTAGAAGCAGATATTTCCCTGGGCTTACTGCTGTTTCTTCCTTATGCTGGTAATGGGCTGAAAACGCCTGTTTTGGGACTCTGCACAGAAAGTGTTTGCAGACTGCTGAATCCACACACGGGTTTAACTCTGGAAGTTGAGTGCACACATTGACAACCGTTCTGTTAGATAGCTGCGTTTTGGATTTAGAAGCAGATATTTCCCTGTGCTTACTGCTGTTTCTTCCATATGCCGGTAATGGGCTGAAAACGCCTGTTTTGGGACTCTGCACAGAAAGTGTTTGCAGACTGCTGAATCCACACACGGGTTTAACTCTGGAAGTTGAGTGCACACATTGACAACCGTTCTGTTAGATAGCTGCGTTTTGGATTTAGAAGCAGATATTTCCCTGTGCTTACTGCTGTTTCTTCCATATGCCGGTAATGGGCTGAAAACGCCTGTTTTGGGACTCTGCAGAGAAAGTGTTTGCAGACTGCTGAATCCATACACGGGTTTAACTCTGGAAGTTGAGTGCACACATTGACAACCGTTCTGTTAGATAGCTGCGTTTTGGATTTAGAAGCAGATATTTCCCAGTGCTTACTGCTGTTTCTTCCATATGCCGCTAATGGGCTGAAAACGCCTGTTTTGGGACTCTGCAGAGAAAGTGTTTGCAGACTGCTGAATCCACACACGGGTTTAACTCTGGAAGTTGAGTGCACACATTGACAACCGTTCTGTTAGATAGCTGCGTTTTGGATTTAGAAGCAGATATTTCCCTGTGCTTACTGCTGTTTCTTCCATATGCCGGTAATGGGCTGAAAACGCCTGTTTTGGGACTCTGCACAGAAAGTGTTTGCAGACTGCTGAATCCACACACGGGTTTAACTCTGGAAGTTGAGTGCACACATTGACAACCGTTCTGTTAGATAGCTGCGTTTTGGATTTAGAAGCAGATATTTCCCTGTGCTTACTGCTGTTTCTTCCATATGCCGGAAATGGGCTGAAAACGCCTGTTTTGGGACTCTGCAGAGAAAGTGTTTGCAGACTGCTGAATCCACACACGGGTTTAACTCTGGAAGTTGAGTGCACACATTGACAACCGTTCTGTTAGATAGCTGCGTTTTGGATTTAGAAGCAGATATTTCCCTGTGCTTACTGCTGTTTCTTCCATATGCCGGTAATGGGCTGAAAACGCCTGTTTTGGGACTCTGCAGAGAAAGTGTTTGCAGACTGCTGAATCCACACACGGGTTTAACTCTGGAAGTTGAGTGCACACATTGACAACCGTTCTGTTAGATAGCTGCGTTCTGGATTTAGAAGCAGATATTTCCCTGTGCTTACTGCTGTTTCTTCCATATGCCGGTAATGGGCTGAAAACGCCTGTTTTGGGACTCTGCAGAGAAAGTGTTTGCAGACTGCTGAATCCACACACGGGTTTAACTCTGGAAGTTGAGTGCACACATTGACAACCGTTCTGTTAGATAGCTGCGTTTTGGATTTAGAAGAAGATATTTCCCTGTGCTTACTGCTGTTTCTTCCATATGCCGGTAATGGGCTGAAAACGCCTGTTTTGGAACTCTGCAGAGAAAGTGTCTGCAGACTGCTGAATCCACACACGGGTTTAACTCTGGAAGTTGAGTGCACACATTGACAACCGTTCTGTTAGATAGCTGCGTTTTGGATTTAGAAGCAGATATTTCCCTGTGCTTACTGCTGTTTCTTCCATATGCCGGTAATGGGCTGAAAACGCCTGTTTTGGGACTCTGCAGAGAAAGTGTTTGCAGACTGCTGAATCCAGACACGGGTTTAACTCAGGAAGTTGACTGCACACATTGACAACCGTTCTGTTAGATAGCTGCGTTTTGGATTTAGAAGCAGATATTTCCCTGTGCTTACTGCTGTTTCTTCCATATGCCGGTAATGGGCTGAAAACGCCTGTTTTGGGACTCTGCAGAGAAAGTGTTTGCAGACTGCTGAATCCACACACGGGTTTAACTCTGGAAGTTGAGTGCACACATTGACAACCGTTCTGTTAGATAGCTGCGTTTTGGATTTAGAAGCAGATATTTCCCTGGGCTTACTGCTGTTTCTTCCATATGCCGGTAATGGGCTGAAAACGCCTGTTTTGGGACTCTGCACAGAAAGTGTTTGCAGACTGCTGAATCCACACACGGGTTTAACTCTGGAAGTTGAGTGCACACATTGACAACCGTTCTGTTAGATAGCTGCGTTTTGGATTTAGAAGCAGATATTTCCCGGTGCTTACTGCTGTTTCTTCCATATGCCGGTAATGAGCTGAAAATGCCTGTTTTGGGACTCTGCAGAGAAAATGTTTGCAGACTGCTGAATCCACACATGGGTTTAACTCAGGAAGTTGAGTGTACACATTGACAACCGTTCTGTTAGATAGCTGCGTTTTGGATTTCGAAGCATATATTTCCCTGTGCTTACTGCTGTTTCTTCCATATGCCGGTAATGGGCTGAAAACGCCTGTTTTGGGACTCTGCACAGAAAGTGTTTGCAGACTGCTGAATCCATACACGGGTTTAACTCTGGAAGTTGAGTGCACACATTGACAACCGTTCTGTTAGATAGCTGCGTTTTGGATTTAGAAGCAGATATTTCCCTGTGCTTACTGCTGTTTCTTCCATATGCCGGTAATGGGCTGAAAACGCCTGTTTTGGGACTCTGCACAGAAAGTGTTTGCAGACTGCTGAATCCACACACGGGTTTAACTCTGGAAGTTGAGTGCACACATTGACAACCGTTCTGTTAGATAGCTGCGTTTTGGATTTAGAAGCAGATATTTCCCGGTGCTTACTGCTGTTTCTTCCATATGCCGGAAATGGGCTGAAAACGCCTGTTTTGGGACTCTGCAGAGAAAGTGTTTGCAGACTGCTGAATCCACACACGGGTTTAACTCTGGAAGTTGAGTGCACACATTGACAACCGTTCTGTTAGATAGCTGCGTTTTGGATTTAGAAGCAGATATTTCCCTGTGCTTACTGATGTTTCTTCCATATGCTGGTAATGGGCTGAAAACGCCTGTTTTGGGACTCTGCACAGAAAGTGTTTGCAGACTGCTGAATCCACACACGGGTTTAACTCTGGAAGTTGAGTGCACACATTGACAACCGTTCTGTTAGATAGCTGCGTTTTGGATTTAGAAGCAGATATTTCCCTGTGCTTACTGCTGTTTCTTACATATGCCGGTAATGGGCTGAAAACGCCTGTTTTGGGACTCTGCACAGAAAGTGTTTGCAGACTGCTGAATCCACACACGGGTTTAACTCTGGAAGTTGAGTGCACACATTGACAACCGTTCTGTTAGATAGCTGCGTTTTGGATTTAGAAGCAGATATTTCCCTGTGCTTACTGCTGTTTCTTCCATATGCCGGTAATGGGCTGAAAACGCCTGTTTTGGGACTCTGCAGAGAAAGTGTCTGCAGACTGCTGAATCCACACACGGGTTTAACTCTGGAAGTTGAGTGCACACATTGACAACCGTTCTGTTAGATAGCTGCGTTTTGGATTTAGAAGCAGATATTTCCCTGTGCTTACTGCTGTTTCTTCCATATGCCGGTAATGGGCTGAAAACGCCTGTTTTGGGACTCTGCAGAGAAAGTGTTTGCAGACTGCTGAATCCACACATGGGTTTAACTCTGGAAGTTGAGTGCACACATTGACAACCGTTCTGTTAGATAGCTGCGTTTTGGATTTAGAAGCAGATATTTCCCTGTGCTTACTGCTGTTTCTTCCATATGCCGGTAATGGGCTGAAAACGCCTGTTTTGGGACTCTGCACAGAAAGTGTTTGCAGACTGCTGAATCCACACACGGGTTTAACTCTGGAAGTTGAGTGCACACATTGACAACCGTTCTGTTAGATAGCTGCGTTTTGGATTTAGAAGCAGATATTTCCCTGTGCTTACTGCTGTTTCTTCCATATGCCGGTAATGGGCTGAAAACGCCTGCTTTGGGACTCTGCAGAGAAAGTGTTTGCAGACTGCTGAATCCACACAAGGGTTTAACTCTGGAAGTTGAGTGCACACATTGACAACCGTTCTGTTAGATAGCTGCGTTTTGGATTTAGAAGCAGATATTTCCCTGTGCTTACTGCTGTTTCTTCCATATGCCGGTAATGGGCTGAAAACGCCTGTTTTGGGACTCTGCAGAGAAAGTGTTTGCAGACTGCTGAATCCACACACGGGTTTAACTCTGGAAGTTGAGTGCACACATTGACAACCGTTCTGTTAGATAGCTGCGTTTTGGATTTAGAAGCAGATATTTCCCTGGGCTTACTGCTGTTTCTTCCATATGCCGGTAATGGGCTGAAAACGCCTGTTTTGGGACTCTGCACAGAAAGTGTTTGCAGACTGCTGAATCCACACACGGGTTTAACTCTGGAAGTTGAGTGCACACATTGACAACCGTTCTGTTAGATAGCTGCGTTTTGGATTTAGAAGCAGATATTTCCCTGTGCTTACTGCTGTTTCTTCCATATGCCGGTAATGGGCTGAAAACGCCTGTTTTGGGACTCTGCAGAGAAAGTGTTGGCAGACTGCTGAATCCACACACGGGTTTAACTCTGGAAGTTGAGTGCACACATTGACAACCGTTCTGTTAGATAGCTGCGTTTTGGATTTAGAAGCAGATATTTCCCTGTGCTTACTGCTGTTTCTTCCATATGCCGGTAATGGGCTGAAAACGCCTGTTTTGGGACTCTGCAGAGAAAGTGTTTGCAGACTGCTGAATCCACACACGGGTTTAACTCAGGAAGTTGACTGCACACATTGACAACCGTTCTGTTAGATAGCTGCGTTTTGGATTTAGAAGCAGATATTTCCCTGTGCTTACTGCTGTTTCTTCCATATGCCGGTAATGGGCTGAAAACGCCTGTTTTGGGACTCTGCACAGAAAGTGTTTGCAAACTGCTGAATCCACACACGGGTTTAACTCTGGAAGTTGAGTGCACACATTGACAACCGTTCTGTTAGATAGCTGCGTTTTGGATTTAGAAGCAGATATTTCCCTGTGCTTACTGCTGTTTCTTCCATATGCCGGTAATGGGCTGAAAACGCCTGTTTTGGGACTCTGCAGAGAAAGTGTTTGCAGACTGCTGAATCCACACACGGGTTTAACTCTGGAAGTTGAGTGCACACATTGACAACCGTTCTGTTAGATAGCTGCATTTTGGATTTAGAAGCAGATATTTCCCTGTGCTTACTGCTGTTTCTTCCATATGCCGGTAATGGGCTGAAAACGCCTGTTTGGGGACTCTGCAGAGAAAGTGTTTGCAGACTGCTGAATCCACACACTTGTTTAACTCTGGAAGTTGAGTGCACACATTGACAACCGTTCTGTTAGATAGCTGCGTTTTGGATTTAGAAGCAGATATTTCCCTGTGCTTACTGCTGTTTCTTCCATATGCCGGTAATGGGCTGAAAACGCCTGTTTTGGGACTCTGCAGAGAAAGTGTTTGCAGACTGCTGAATCCACACACGGGTTTAACTCTGGAAGTTGAGTGCACACATTGACAACCGTTCTGTTAGATAGCTGCGTTTTGGATTTAGAAGCAGATATTTCCCTGTGCTTACTGCTGTTTCTTCCATATGCCGGTAATGGGCTGAAAACGCCTGTTTTGGGACTCTGCACAGAAAGTGTTTGCAGACTGCTGAATCCACACACGGGTTTAACTCTGGAAGTTGAGTGCACACATTGACAACCGTTCTGTTAGATAGCTGCGTTTTGGATTTAGAAGCAGATATTTCCCTGTGCTTACTGATGCTTCTTCCATATGCCGGTAATGGGCTGAAAACGCCTGCTTTGGGACTCTGCACAGAAAGTGTTTGCAGACTGCTGAATCCACACACGGGTTTAACTCTGGAAGTTGAGTGCACACATTGACAACCGTTCTGTTAGATAGCTGCGTTTTGGATTTAGAAGCAGATATTTCCCTGTGCTTACTGCTGTTTCTTCCATATGCCGGTAATGGGATGAAAACGCCTGTTTTGGGACTCTGCAGAGAAAGTGTTTGCAGACTGCTGAATCCACACACGGGTTTAACTCAGGAAGTTGAGTGCACACATTGACAACCGCTCTGTTAGATAGCTGCGTTTTGGATTTAGAAGCAGATATTTCCCTGGGCTTACTGCTGTTTCTTCCTTATGCTGGTAATGGGCTGAAAACGCCTGTTTTGGGACTCTGCACAGAAAGTGTTTGCAGACTGCTGAATCCACACACGGGTTTAACTCTGGAAGTTGAGTGCACACATTGACAACCGTTCTGTTAGATAGCTGCGTTTTGGATTTAGAAGCAGATATTTCCCTGTGCTTACTGCTGTTTCTTCCATATGCCGGTAATGGGCTGAAAACGCCTGTTTTGGGACTCTGCAGAGAAAGTGTTTGCAGACTGCTGAATCCACACACGGGTTTAACTCTGGAAGTTGAGTGCACACATTGACAACCGTTCTGTTAGATAGCTGCGTTTTGGATTTAGAAGCAGATATTTCCCTGTGCTTACTGCTGTTTCTTCCATATGCCGGTAATGGGCTGAAAACGCCTGTTTTGGGACTCTGCAGAGAAAGTGTTTGCAGACTGCTGAATCCATACACGGGTTTAACTCTGGAAGTTGAGTGCACACATTGACAACCGTTCTGTTAGATAGCTGCGTTTTGGATTTAGAAGCAGATATTTCCCAGTGCTTACTGCTGTTTCTTCCATATGCCGCTAATGGGCTGAAAACGCCTGTTTTGGGACTCTGCAGAGAAAGTGTTTGCAGACTGCTGAATCCACACACGGGTTTAACTCTGGAAGTTGAGTGCACACATTGACAACCGTTCTGTTAGATAGCTGCGTTTTGGATTTAGAAGCAGATATTTCCCTGTGCTTACTGCTGTTTCTTCCATATGCCGGTAATGGGCTGAAAACGCCTGTTATGGGACTCTGCACAGAAAGTGTTTGCAGACTGCTGAATCCACACACGGGTTTAACTCTGGAAGTTGAGTGCACACATTGACAACCGTTCTGTTAGATAGCTGCGTTTTGGATTTAGAAGCAGATATTTCCCTGTGCTTACTGCTGTTTCTTCCATATGCCGGAAATGGGCTGAAAACGCCTGTTTTGGGACTCTGCAGAGAAAGTGTTTGCAGACTGCTGAATCCACACACGGGTTTAACTCTGGAAGTTGAGTGCACACATTGACAACCGTTCTGTTAGATAGCTGCGTTTTGGATTTAGAAGCAGATATTTCCCTGTGCTTACTGCTGTTTCTTCCATATGCCGGTAATGGGCTGAAAACGCCTGTTTTGGGACTCTGCAGAGAAAGTGTTTGCAGACTGCTGAATCCACACACGGGTTTAACTCTGGAAGTTGAGTGCACACATTGACAACCGTTCTGTTAGATAGCTGCGTTCTGGATTTAGAAGCAGATATTTCCCTGTGCTTACTGCTGTTTCTTCCATATGCCGGTAATGGGCTGAAAACGCCTGTTTTGGGACTCTGCAGAGAAAGTGTTTGCAGACTGCTGAATCCACACACGGGTTTAACTCTGGAAGTTGAGTGCACACATTGACAACCGTTCTGTTAGATAGCTGCGTTTTGGATTTAGAAGAAGATATTTCCCTGTGCTTACTGCTGTTTCTTCCATATGCCGGTAATGGGCTGAAAACGCCTGTTTTGGGACTCTGCAGAGAAAGTGTCTGCAGACTGCTGAATCCACACACGGGTTTAACTCTGGAAGTTGAGTGCACACATTGACAACCGTTCTGTTAGATAGCTGCGTTTTGGATTTAGAAGCAGATATTTCCCTGTGCTTACTGCTGTTTCTTCCATATGCCGGTAATGGGCTGAAAACGCCTGTTTTGGGACTCTGCAGAGAAAGTGTTTGCAGACTGCTGAATCCAGACACGGGTTTAACTCAGGAAGTTGACTGCACACATTGACAACCGTTCTGTTAGATAGCTGCGTTTTGGATTTAGAAGCAGATATTTCCCTGTGCTTACTGCTGTTTCTTCCATATGCCGGTAATGGGCTGAAAACGCCTGTTTTGGGACTCTGCAGAGAAAGTGTTTGCAGACTGCTGAATCCACACACGGGTTTAACTCTGGAAGTTGAGTGCACACATTGACAACCGTTCTGTTAGATAGCTGCGTTTTGGATTTAGAAGCAGATATTTCCCTGGGCTTACTGCTGTTTCTTCCATATGCCGGTAATGGGCTGAAAACGCCTGTTTTGGGACTCTGCACAGAAAGTGTTTGCAGACTGCTGAATCCACACACGGGTTTAACTCTGGAAGTTGAGTGCACACATTGACAACCGTTCTGTTAGATAGCTGCGTTTTGGATTTAGAAGCAGATATTTCCCGGTGCTTACTGCTGTTTCTTCCATATGCCGGTAATGAGCTGAAAATGCCTGTTTTGGGACTCTGCAGAGAAAATGTTTGCAGACTGCTGAATCCACACATGGGTTTAACTCAGGAAGTTGAGTGTACACATTGACAACCGTTCTGTTAGATAGCTGCGTTTTGGATTTCGAAGCATATATTTCCCTGTGCTTACTGCTGTTTCTTCCATATGCCGGTAATGGGCTGAAAACGCCTGTTTTGGGACTCTGCACAGAAAGTGTTTGCAGACTGCTGAATCCATACACGGGTTTAACTCTGGAAGTTGAGTGCACACATTGACAACCGTTCTGTTAGATAGCTGCGTTTTGGATTTAGAAGCAGATATTTCCCTGTGCTTACTGCTGTTTCTTCCATATGCCGGTAATGGGCTGAAAACGCCTGTTTTGGGACTCTGCACAGAAAGTGTTTGCAGACTGCTGAATCCACACACGGGTTTAACTCTGGAAGTTGAGTGCACACATTGACAACCGTTCTGTTAGATAGCTGCGTTTTGGATTTAGAAGCAGATATTTCCCGGTGCTTACTGCTGTTTCTTCCATATGCCGGAAATGGGCTGAAAACGCCTGTTTTGGGACTCTGCAGAGAAAGTGTTTGCAGACTGCTGAATCCACACACGGGTTTAACTCTGGAAGTTGAGTGCACACATTGACAACCGTTCTGTTAGATAGCTGCGTTTTGGATTTAGAAGCAGATATTTCCCTGTGCTTACTGATGTTTCTTCCATATGCCGGTAATGGGCTGAAAACGCCTGCTTTGGGACTCTGCACAGAAAGTGTTTGCAGACTGCTGAATCCACACACGGGTTTAACTCTGGAAGTTGAGTGCACACATTGACAACCGTTCTGTTAGATAGCTGCGTTTTGGATTTAGAAGCAGATATTTCCCTGTGCTTACTGCTGTTTCTTCCATATGCCGGTAATGGGCTGAAAACGCCTGTTTTGGGACTCTGCAGAGAAAGTGTTTGCAGACTGCTGAATCCACACACGGGTTTAACTCTGGAAGTTGAGTGCACACATTGACAACCGTTCTGTTAGATAGCTGCGTTTTGGATTTAGAAGCAGATATTTCCCTGTGCTTACTGCTGTTTCTTCCATATGCCGGTAATGGGCTGAAAACGCCTGTTTTGGGACTCTGCAGAGAAAGTGTTTGCAGACTGCTGAATCCACACACGGGTTTAACTCTGGAAGTTGAGTGGACACATTGACAACCGTTCTGTTAGATAGCTGCGTTTTGGATTTAGAAGCAGATATTTCCCTGTGCTTACTGCTGTTTCTTCCATATGCCGGTAATGGGCTGAAAACGCCTGTTTTGGGACTCTGCAGAGAAAGTGTTTGCAGACTGCTGAATCCACACACGGGTTTAACTCTGGAAGTTGAGTGCACACATTGACAACCGTTCTGTTAGATAGCTGCGTTTTGGATTTAGAAGCAGATATTTCCCTGTGCTTACTGCTGTTTTTTCCATATGCCGGTAATGGGCTGAAATCGCCTGTTTTGGGACTCTGCACAGAAAGTGTTTGCAGACTGCTGAATCCACACACGGGTTTAACTCTGGAAGTTGAGTGCACACATTGACAACCGTTCTGTTAGATAGCTGCGTTTTGGATTTAGAAGCAGATATTTCCCTGTGCTTACTGCTGTTTCTTCCATATGCCGGTAATGGGCTGAAAACACCTGTTTTGGGACTCTGCAGAGAAAGTGTTTGCAGACTGCTGAATCCACACACGGGTTTAACTCAGGAAGTTGAGTGCACACATTGACAACCGTTCTGTTAGATAGCTGCGTTTTGGATTTAGAAGCAGATATTTCCCTGTGCTTACTGCTGTTTCTTCCATATGCCGGTAATGGGCTGAAAACGCCTGTTTTGGGACTCTGCACAGAAAGTGTTTGCAGACTGCTGAATCCACACACGGGTTTAACTCTGGAAGTTGAGTGCACACATTGACAACCGTTCTGTTAGATAGCTGCGTTTTGGATTTAGAAGCAGATATTTCCCTGTGCTTACTGCTGTTTCTTCCATATGCCGGCAATGAGCTGAAAATGCCTGTTTTGGGACTCTGCAGAGAAAGTGTTTGCAGACTGCTGAATCCACACACGGGTTTAACTCAGGAATTTGAGTGCACACATTGACAACCGTTCTGTTAGATAGCTGCGTTTTGGATTTAGAAGCAGATATTTCCCTGTGCTTACTGCTGTTTCTTCCATATGCCGGTAATGGGCTGAAACGCCTGTTTTGGGACTCTGCACAGAAAGTGTTTGCAGACTGCTGAATCCACACCCTGGTTTCACTCTGGAAGTTGAGTGCACACATTGACAACCGTTCTGTTAGATAGCTGCGTTTTGGATTTAGAAGCAGATATTTCCCTGTGCTTACTGCTGTTTCTTCCATATGCCGGTAATGGGCTGAAAACGCCTGTTTTGGGACTCTGCACAGAAAGTGTTTGCAGACTGCTGAATCCACACACGGGTTTAACTCTGGAAGTTGAGTGCACACATTGACAACCGTTCTGTTAGATAGCTGCGTTTTGGATTTAGAAGCAGATATTTCCCTGTGCTTACTGCTGTTTCTTCCATATGCCGGTAATGGGCTGAAAACGCCTGTTTTGGGACTCTGCACAGAAAGTGTTTGCAGACTGCTGAATCCACACACGGGTTTAACTCTGGAAGTTGAGTGCACACATTGACAACCGTTCTGTTAGATAGCTGCGTTTTGGATTTAGAAGCAGATATTTCCCTGTGCTTACTGCTGTTTCTTCCATATGCCGGTAATGGGCTGAAAACGCCTGTTTTGGGACTCTGCAGAGAAAGTGTTTGCAGACTGCTGAATCCACACACGGGTTTAACTCTGGAAGTTGAGTGCACACATTGACAACCGTTCTGTTAGATAGCTGCGTTTTGGATTTAGAAGCAGATATTTCCCTGTGCTTACTGTTGTTTCTTCCATATGCCGGTAATGGGCTGAAAACGCCTGTTTTGGGACTCTGCAGAGAAAGTGTTTGCAGACTGCTGAATCCACACACGGGTTTAACTCTGGAAGTTGAGTGCACACATTGACAACCGTTCTGTTAGATAGCTGCATTTTGGATTTAGAAGCAGATATTTCCCTGTGCTTACTGCTGTTTCTTCCATATGCCGGTAATGGGCTGAAAACGCCTGTTTTGGGACTCTGCAGAGAAAGTGTTTGCAGACTGCTGAATCCACACACGGGTTTAACTCTGGAAGTTGAGTGCACACATTGACAACCGTTCTGTTAGATAGCTGCGTTTTGGATTTAGAAGCAGATATTTCCCTGTGCTTACTGCTGTTTCTTCCATATGCCGGTAATGGGCTGAAAACGCCTGTTTTGGGACTCTGCACAGAAAGTGTTTGCAGACTGCTGAATACACACACGGGTTTAACTCTGGAAGTTGAGTGCACACATTGACAACCGTTCTGTTAGATAGCTGCGTTTTGGATTTAGAAGCAGATATTTCCCTGTGCTTACTGCTGTTTCTTCCATATGCCGGTAATGGGCTGAAAACGCCTGTTTTGGGACTCTGCAGAGAAAGTGTTTGCAGACTGCTGAATCCACACACCGGTTTAACTCTGGAAGTTGAGTGCACACATTGACAACCGTTCTGTTAGATAGCTGCGTTTTGGATTTAGAAGCAGATATTTCCCTGTGCTTACTGCTGTTTCTTCCATATGCCGGTAATGGGCTGAAAACGCCTGTTTTGGGACTCTGCACAGAAAGTGTTTGCAGACTGCTGAATCCACACACGGGTTTAACTCTGGAAGTTGAGTGCACACATTGACAACCGTTCTGTTAGATAGCTGCGTTTTGGATTTAGAAGCAGATATTTCCCTGTGCTTACTGCTGTTTCTTCCATATGCCGGTAATGGGCTGAAAACGCCTGTTTTGGGACTCTGCAGAGAAAGTGTTTGCAGACTGCTGAATCCACACACGGGTTTAACTCAGGAAGTTGAGTGCACACATTGACAACCGTTCTGTTAGATAGCTGCGTTTTGGATTTAGAAGCAGATATTTCCCTGTGCTTACTGCTGTTTCTTCCATATGCCGGTAATGGGCTGAAAACGCCTGTTTTGGGACTCTGCACAGAAAGTGTTTGCAGACTGCTGAATCCACACACGGGTTTAACTCTGGAAGTTGAGTGCACACATTGACAACCGTTCTGTTAGATAGCTGCGTTTTGGATTTAGAAGCAGATATTTCCCTGTGCTTACTGCTGTTTCTTCCATATGCCGGTAATGGGCTGAAAACGCCTGTTTTGGGACTCTGCAGAGAAAGTGTTTGCAGACTGCTGAATCCACACACGGGTTTAACTCTGGAAGTTGAGTGCACACATTGACAACCGTTCTGTTAGATAGCTGCGTTTTGGATTTAGAAGCAGATATTTCCCTGTGCTTACTGTTGTTTCTTCCATATGCCGGTAATGGGCTGAAAACGCCTGTTTTGGGACTCTGCAGAGAAAGTGTTTGCAGACTGCTGAATCCACACACGGGTTTAACTCTGGAAGTTGAGTGCACACATTGACAACCGTTCTGTTAGATAGCTGCATTTTGGATTTAGAAGCAGATATTTCCCTGTGCTTACTGCTGTTTCTTCCATATGCCGGTAATGGGCTGAAAACGCCTGTTTTGGGACTCTGCAGAGAAAGTGTTTGCAGACTGCTGAATCCACACACGGGTTTAACTCTGGAAGTTGAGTGCACACATTGACAACCGTTCTGTTAGATAGCTGCGTTTTGGATTTAGAAGCAGATATTTCCCTGTGCTTACTGCTGTTTCTTCCATATGCCGGTAATGGGCTGAAAACGCCTGTTTTGGGACTCTGCACAGAAAGTGTTTGCAGACTGCTGAATACACACACGGGTTTAACTCTGGAAGTTGAGTGCACACATTGACAACCGTTCTGTTAGATAGCTGCGTTTTGGATTTAGAAGCAGATATTTCCCTGTGCTTACTGCTGTTTCTTCCATATGCCGGTAATGGGCTGAAAACGCCTGTTTTGGGACTCTGCAGAGAAAGTGTTTGCAGACTGCTGAATCCACACACCGGTTTAACTCTGGAAGTTGAGTGCACACATTGACAACCGTTCTGTTAGATAGCTGCGTTTTGGATTTAGAAGCAGATATTTCCCTGTGCTTACTGCTGTTTCTTCCATATGACGGTAATGGGCTGAAAACGCCTGTTTTGGGACTCTGCAGAGAAAGTGTTTGCAGACTGCTGAATCCACACACGGGTTTAACTCTGGAAGTTGAGTGCACACATTGACAACCGTTCTGTTAGATAGCTGCGTTTTGGATTTAGAAGCAGATATTTCCCTGTGCTTACTGCTGTTTCTTCCATATGCCGGTAATGGGCTGAAAACGCCTGTTTTGGGACTCTGCAGAGAAAGTGTTTGCAGACTGCTGAATCCACACACGGGTTTAACTCTGGAAGTTGAGTGCACACATTGACAACCGTTCTGTTAGATAGCTGCGTTTTGGATTTAGAAGCAGATATTTCCCTGTGCTTACTGCTGTTTCTTCCATATGCCGGAAATGGGCTGAAAACGCCTGTTTTGGGACTCTGCAGAGAAAGTGTTTGCAGACTGCTGAATCCACACACGGGTTTAACTCTGGAAGTTGAGTGCACACATTGACAACCGTTCTGTTAGATAGCTGCGTTTTGGATTTAGAAGCAGATATTTCCCTGTGCTTACTGATGTTTCTTCCATATGCCGGTAATGGGCTGAAAACGCCTGCTTTGGGACTCTGCACAGAAAGTGTTTGCAGACTGCTGAATCCACACACGGGTTTAACTCTGGAAGTTGAGTGCACACATTGACAACCGTTCTGTTAGATAGCTGCGTTTTCGATTTAGAAGCAGATATTTCCCTGTGCTTACTGCTGTTTCTTCCATATGCCGGAAATGGGCTGAAAACGCCTGTTTTGGGACTCTGCAGAGAAAGTGTTTGCAGACTGCTGAATCCACACACGGGTTTAACTCTGGAAGTTGAGTGCACACATTGACAACCGTTCTGTTAGATAGCTGCGTTTTGGATTTAGAAGCAGATATTTCCCTGTGCTTACTGCTGTTTCTTCCATATGCCGGTAATGGGCTGAAAACGCCTGTTTTGGGACACTGCAGAGAAAGTGTTTGCAGACTGCTGAATCCACACACCGGTTTAACTCTGGAAGTTGAGTGCACACATTGACAACCGTTCTGTTAGATAGCTGCGTTTTGGATTTAGAAGCAGATATTTCCCTGTGCTTACTGCTGTTTCTTCCATATGCCGGTAATGGGCTGAAAACGCCTGTTTTGGGACTCTGCACAGAAAGTGTTTGCAGACTGCTGAATCCACACACGGGTTTAACTCTGGAAGTTGAGTGCACACATTGACAACCGTTCTGTTAGATAGCTGCGTTTTGGATTTAGAAGCAGATATTTCCCTGTGCTTACTGCTGTTTCTTACATATGCCGGTAATGGGCTGAAAACGCCTGTTTTGGGACTCTGCAGAGAAAGTGTTTGCAGACTGCTGAATCCACACACGGGTTTAACTCTGGAAGTTGAGTGCACACATTGACAACCGTTCTGTTAGATAGCTGCGTTTTGGATTTAGAAGCAGATATTTCCCTGTGCTTACTGCTGTTTCTTCCATATGCCGGAAATGGGCTGAAAACGCCTGTTTTGGGACTCTGCAGAGAAAGTGTTTGCAGACTGCTGAATCCACACACGGGTTTAACTCTGGAAGTTGAGTGCACACATTGACAACCGTTCTGTTAGATAGCTGCGTTTTGGATTTAGAAGCAGATATTTCCCTGTGCTTACTGATGTTTCTTCCATATGCCGGTAATGGGCTGAAAACGCCTGCTTTGGGACTCTGCACAGAAAGTGTTTGCAGACTGCTGAATCCACACACGGGTTTAACTCTGGAAGTTGAGTGCACACATTGACAACCGTTCTGTTAGATAGCTGCGTTTTGGATTTAGAAGCAGATATTTCCCTGTGCTTACTGCTGTTTCTTCCATATGCCGGTAATGGGCTGAAAACGCCTGTTTTGGGACTCTGCAGAGAAAGTGTTTGCAGACTGCTGAATCCACACACGGGTTTAACTCTGGAAGTTGAGTGCACACATTGACAACCGTTCTGTTAGATAGCTGCGTTTTGGATTTAGAAGCAGATATTTCCCTGTGCTTACTGTTGTTTCTTCCATATGCCGGTAATGGGCTGAAAACGCCTGTTTTGGGACTCTGCAGAGAAAGTGTTTGCAGACTGCTGAATCCACACACGGGTTTAACTCTGGAAGTTGAGTGCACACATTGACAACCGTTCTGTTAGATAGCTTCATTTTGGATTTAGAAGCAGATATTTCCCTGTGCTTACTGCTGTTTCTTCCATATGCCGGTAATGGGCTGAAAACGCCTGTTTGGGGACTCTGCAGAGAAAGTGTTTGCAGACTGCTGAATCCACACACGGGTTTAACTCTGGAAGTTGAGTGCACACATTGACAACCGTTCTGTTAGATAGCTGCGTTTTGGATTTAGAAGCAGATATTTCCCTGTGCTTACTGCTGTTTCTTCCATATGCCGGTAATGGGCTGAAATCGCCTGTTTTGGGACTCTGCAGAGAAAGTGTTTGCAGACTGCTGAATCCACACACGGGTTTAACTCTGGAAGTTGAGTGCACACATTGACAACCGTTCTGTTAGATAGCTGCGTTTTGGATTTAGAAGCAGATATTTCCCTGTGCTTACTGCTGTTTCTTCCATATGCCGGTAATGGGCTGAAAACGCCTGTTTTGGGACTCTGCACAGAAAGTGTTTGCAGACTGCTGAATCCACACACGGGTTTAACTCTGGAAGTTGAGTGCACACATTGACAACCGTTCTGTTAGATAGCTGCGTTTTGGATTTAGAAGCAGATATTTCCCTGTGCTTACTGCTGTTTCTTCCATATGCCGGTAATGGGCTGAAAACGCCTGTTTTGGGACTCTGCAGAGAAAGTGTTTGCAGACTGCTGAATCCACACACGGGTTTAACTCTGGAAGTTGAGTGCACACATTGACAACCGTTCTGTTAGATAGCTGCGTTTTGGATTTAGAAGCAGATATTTCCCTGTGCTTACTGTTGTTTCTTCCATATGCCGGTAATGGGCTGAAAACGCCTGTTTTGGGACTCTGCAGAGAAAGTGTTTGCAGACTGCTGAATCCACACACGGGTTTAACTCTGGAAGTTGAGTGCACACATTGACAACCGTTCTGTTAGATAGCTGCGTTTTGGATTTAGAAGCAGATATTTCCCTGTGCTTACTGCTGTTTCTTCCATATGCCGGTAATGGGCTGAAAACGCCTGTTTTGGGACTCTGCAGAGAAAGTGTTTGCAGACTGCTGAATCCACACACCGGTTTAACTCTGGAAGTTGAGTGCACACATTGACAACCGTTCTGTTAGATAGCTGCGTTTTGGATTTAGAAGCAGATATTTCCCTGTGCTTACTGCTGTTTCTTCCATATGCCGGTAATGGGCTGAAAACGCCTGTTTTGGGACTCTGCACAGAAAGTGTTTGCAGACTGCTGAATCCACACACGGGTTTAACTCTGGAAGTTGAGTGCACACATTGACAACCGTTCTGTTAGATAGCTGCGTTTTGGATTTAGAAGCAGATATTTCCCTGTGCTTACTGCTGTTTCTTACATATGCCGGTAATGGGCTGAAAACGCCTGTTTTGGGACTCTGCAGAGAAAGTGATTGCAGACTGCTGTATCCACACACGGGTTTAACTCTGGAAGTTGAGTGCACACATTGACAACCGTTCTGTTAGATAGCTGCGTTTTGGATTTAGAAGCAGATATTTCCCTGTGCTTACTGCTGTTTCTTCCATATGCCGGAAATGGGCTGAAAACGCCTGTTTTGGGACTCTGCAGAGAAAGTGTTTGCAGACTGCTGAATCCACACACGGGTTTAACTCTGGAAGTTGAGTGCACACATTGACAACCGTTCTGTTAGATAGCTGCGTTTTGGATTTAGAAGCAGATATTTCCCTGTGCTTACTGCTGTTTCTTCCATATGCCGGTAATGGGCTGAAAACGCCTGTTTTGGGACTCTGCAGAGAAAGTGTTTGCAGACTGCTGAATCCATACACGGGTTTAACTCTGGAAGTTGAGTGCACACATTGACAACCGTTCTGTTAGATAGCTGCGTTTTGGATTTAGAAGCAGATATTTCCCTGTGCTTACTGCTGTTTCTTCCATATGCCGGAAATGGGCTGAAAACGCCTGTTTTGGGACTCTGCAGAGAAAGTGTTTGCAGACTGCTGAATCCACACACGGGTTTAACTCTGGAAGTTGAGTGCACACATTGACAACCGTTCTGTTAGATAGCTGCGTTTTGGATTTAGAAGCAGATATTTCCCTGTGCTTACTGATGTTTCTTCCATATGCCGGTAATGGGCTGAAAACGCCTGCTTTGGGACTCTGCACAGAAAGTGTTTGCAGACTGCTGAATCCACACACGGGTTTAACTCTGGAAGTTGAGTGCACACATTGACAACCGTTCTGTTAGATAGCTGCGTTTTCGATTTAGAAGCAGATATTTCCCTGTGCTTACTGCTGTTTCTTCCATATGCCGGAAATGGGCTGAAAACGCCTGTTTTGGGACTCTGCAGAGAAAGTGTTTGCAGACTGCTGAATCCACACACGGGTTTAACTCTGGAAGTTGAGTGCACACATTGACAACCGTTCTGTTAGATAGCTGCGTTTTGGATTTAGAAGCAGATATTTCCCTGTGCTTACTGCTGTTTCTTCCATATGCCGGTAATGGGCTGAAAACGCCTGTTTTGGGACTCTGCAGAGAAAGTGTTTGCAGACTGCTGAATCCACACACCGGTTTAACTCTGGAAGTTGAGTGCACACATTGACAACCGTTCTGTTAGATAGCTGCGTTTTGGATTTAGAAGCAGATATTTCCCTGTGCTTACTGCTGTTTCTTCCATATGCCGGTAATGGGCTGAAAACGCCTGTTTTGGGACTCTGCACAGAAAGTGTTTGCAGACTGCTGAATCCACACACGGGTTTAACTCTGGAAGTTGAGTGCACACATTGACAACCGTTCTGTTAGATAGCTGCGTTTTGGATTTAGAAGCAGATATTTCCCTGTGCTTACTGCTGTTTCTTACATATGCCGGTAATGGGCTGAAAACGCCTGTTTTGGGACTCTGCAGAGAAAGTGTTTGCAGACTGCTGAATCCACACACGGGTTTAACTCTGGAAGTTGAGTGCACACATTGACAACCGTTCTGTTAGATAGCTGCGTTTTGGATTTAGAAGCAGATATTTCCCTGTGCTTACTGCTGTTTCTTCCATATGCCGGAAATGGGCTGAAAACGCCTGTTTTGGGACTCTGCAGAGAAAGTGTTTGCAGACTGCTGAATCCACACACGGGTTTAACTCTGGAAGTTGAGTGCACACATTGACAACCGTTCTGTTAGATAGCTGCGTTTTGGATTTAGAAGCAGATATTTCCCTGTGCTTACTGATGTTTCTTCCATATGCCGGTAATGGGCTGAAAACGCCTGCTTTGGGACTCTGCACAGAAAGTGTTTGCAGACTGCTGAATCCACACACGGGTTTAACTCTGGAAGTTGAGTGCACACATTGACAACCGTTCTGTTAGATAGCTGCGTTTTGGATTTAGAAGCAGATATTTCCCTGTGCTTACTGCTGTTTCTTCCATATGCCGGTAATGGGCTGAAAACGCCTGTTTTGGGACTCTGCAGAGAAAGTGTTTGCAGACTGCTGAATCCACACACGGGTTTAACTCTGGAAGTTGAGTGCACACATTGACAACCGTTCTGTTAGATAGCTGCGTTTTGGATTTAGAAGCAGATATTTCCCTGTGCTTACTGTTGTTTCTTCCATATGCCGGTAATGGGCTGAAAACGCCTGTTTTGGGACTCTGCAGAGAAAGTGTTTGCAGACTGCTGAATCCACACACGGGTTTAACTCTGGAAGTTGAGTGCACACATTGACAACCGTTCTGTTAGATAGCTTCATTTTGGATTTAGAAGCAGATATTTCCCTGTGCTTACTGCTGTTTCTTCCATATGCCGGTAATGGGCTGAAAACGCCTGTTTGGGGACTCTGCAGAGAAAGTGTTTGCAGACTGCTGAATCCACACACGGGTTTAACTCTGGAAGTTGAGTGCACACATTGACAACCGTTCTGTTAGATAGCTGCGTTTTGGATTTAGAAGCAGATATTTCCCTGTGCTTACTGCTGTTTCTTCCATATGCCGGTAATGGGCTGAAATCGCCTGTTTTGGGACTCTGCAGAGAAAGTGTTTGCAGACTGCTGAATCCACACACGGGTTTAACTCTGGAAGTTGAGTGCACACATTGACAACCGTTCTGTTAGATAGCTGCGTTTTGGATTTAGAAGCAGATATTTCCCTGTGCTTACTGCTGTTTCTTCCATATGCCGGTAATGGGCTGAAAACGCCTGTTTTGGGACTCTGCACAGAAAGTGTTTGCAGACTGCTGAATCCATACACGGGTTTAACTCTGGAAGTTGAGTGCACACATTGACAACCGTTCTGTTAGATAGCTGCGTTTTGGATTTAGAAGCAGATATTTCCCGGTGCTTACTGCTGTTTCTTCCATATGACGGTAATGGGCTGAAAACGCCTGTTTTGGGACTCTGCAGAGAAAGTGTTTGCAGACTGCTGAATCCACACACGGGTTTAACTCTGGAAGTTGAGTGCACACATTGACAACCGTTCTGTTAGATAGCTGCGTTTTGGATTTGGAAGCAGATATTTCCCGGTGCTTACTGCTGTTTCTTCCATATGCCGGAAATGGGCTGAAAACGCCTGTTTTGGGACTCTGCAGAGAAAGTGTTTGCAGACTGCTGAATCCACACACGGGTTTAACTCTGGAAGTTGAGTGCACACATTGACAACCGTTCTGTTAGATAGCTGCGTTTTGGATTTAGAAGCAGATATTTCCCTGTGCTTACTGCTGTTTCTTCCATATGCCGGTAATGGGCTGAAAACGCCTGTTTTGGGACTCTGCAGAGAAAGTGTTTGCAGACTGCTGAATCCACACACCGGTTTAACTCTGGAAGTTGAGTGCACACATTGACAACCGTTCTGTTAGATAGCTGCGTTTTGGATTTAGAAGCAGATATTTCCCTGTGCTTACTGCTGTTTCTTCCATATGCCGGTAATGGGCTGAAAACGCCTGTTTTGGGACTCTGCACAGAAAGTGTTTGCAGACTGCTGAATCCACACACGGGTTTAACTCTGGAAGTTGAGTGCACACATTGACAACCGTTCTGTTAGATAGCTGCGTTTTGGATTTAGAAGCAGATATTTCCCTGTGCTTACTGCTGTTTCTTACATATGCCGGTAATGGGCTGAAAACGCCTGTTTTGGGACTCTGCAGAGAAAGTGTTTGCAGACTGCTGTATCCACACACGGGTTTAACTCTGGAAGTTGAGTGCACACATTGACAACCGTTCTGTTAGATAGCTGCGTTTTGGATTTAGAAGCAGATATTTCCCTGTGCTTACTGCTGTTTCTTCCATATGCCGGAAATGGGCTGAAAACGCCTGTTTTGGGACTCTGCAGAGAAAGTGTTTGCAGACTGCTGAATCCACACACGGGTTTAACTCTGGAAGTTGAGTGCACACATTGACAACCGTTCTGTTAGATAGCTGCGTTTTGGATTTAGAAGCAGATATTTCCCTGTGCTTACTGCTGTTTCTTCCATATGCCGGTAATGGGCTGAAAACGCCTGTTTTGGGACTCTGCAGAGAAAGTGTTTGCAGACTGCTGAATCCATACACGGGTTTAACTCTGGAAGTTGAGTGCACACATTGACAACCGTTCTGTTAGATAGCTGCGTTTTGGATTTAGAAGCAGATATTTCCCGGTGCTTACTGCTGTTTCTTCCATATGCCGGTAATGGGCTGAAAACGCCTGTTTTGGGACTCTGCAGAGAAAGTGTTTGCAGACTGCTGAATCCACACACGGGTTTAACTCTGGAAGTTGAGTGCACACATTGACAACCGTTCTGTTAGATAGCTGCGTTTTGGATTTAGAAGCAGATATTTCCCTGTGCTTACTGCTGTTTCTTCCATATGCCGGTAATGGGCTGAAAACGCCTGTTTTGGGACTCTGCAGAGAAAGTGTTTGCAGACTGCTGAATCCACACACGGGTTTAACTCTGGAAGTTGAGTGCACACATTGACAACCGTTCTGTTAGATAGCTGCGTTTTGGATTTAGAAGCAGATATTTCCCTGTGCTTACTGCTGTTTCTTCCATATGCCGGTAATGGGCTGAAAACGCCTGTTTTGGGACTCTGCACAGAAAGTGTTTGCAGACTGCTGAATCCATACACGGGTTTAACTCTGGAAGTTGAGTGCACACATTGACAACCGTTCTGTTAGATAGCTGCGTTTTGGATTTAGAAGCAGATATTTCCCGGTGCTTACTGCTGTTTCTTCCATATGAAGGTAATGGGCTGAAAACGCCTGTTTTGGGACTCTGCAGAGAAAGTGTTTGCAGACTGCTGAATCCACACACGGGTTTAACTCTGGAAGTTGAGTGCACACATTGACAACCGTTCTGTTAGATAGCTGCGTTTTGGATTTGGAAGCAGATATTTCCCGGTGCTTACTGCTGTTTCTTCCATATGCCGGAAATGGGCTGAAAACGCCTGTTTTGGGACTCTGCAGAGAAAGTGTTTGCAGACTGCTGAATCCACACACGGGTTTAACTCTGGAAGTTGAGTGCACACATTGACAACCGTTCTGTTAGATAGCTGCGTTTTGGATTTAGAAGCAGATATTTCCCTGTGCTTACTGCTGTTTCTTCCATATGCCGGTAATGGGCTGAAAACGCCTGTTTTGGGACTCTGCAGAGAAAGTGTTTGCAGACTGCTGAATCCACACACCGGTTTAACTCTGGAAGTTGAGTGCACACATTGACAACCGTTCTGTTAGATAGCTGCGTTTTGGATTTAGAAGCAGATATTTCCCTGTGCTTACTGCTGTTTCTTCCATATGCCGGTAATGGGCTGAAAACGCCTGTTTTGGGACTCTGCACAGAAAGTGTTTGCAGACTGCTGAATCCACACACGGGTTTAACTCTGGAAGTTGAGTGCACACATTGACAACCGTTCTGTTAGATAGCTGCGTTTTGGATTTAGAAGCAGATATTTCCCTGTGCTTACTGCTGTTTCTTCCATATGCCGGTAATGGGCTGAAAACGCCTGTTTTGGGACTCTGCAGAGAAAGTGTTTGCAGACTGCTGAATCCACACACGGGTTTAACTCTGGAAGTTGAGTGCACACATTGACAACCGTTCTGTTAGATAGCTGCGTTTTGGATTTAGAAGCAGATATTTCCCTGTGCTTACTGCTGTTTCTTCCATATGCCGGAAATGGGCTGAAAACGCCTGTTTTGGGACTCTGCAGAGAAAGTGTTTGCAGACTGCTGAATCCACACACGGGTTTAACTCTGGAAGTTGAGTGCACACATTGACAACCGTTCTGTTAGATAGCTGCGTTTTGGATTTAGAAGCAGATATTTCCCTGTGCTTACTGATGTTTCTTCCATATGCCGGTAATGGGCTGAAAACGCCTGCTTTGGGACTCTGCACAGAAAGTGTTTGCAGACTGCTGAATCCACACACGGGTTTAACTCTGGAAGTTGAGTGCACACATTGACAACCGTTCTGTTAGATAGCTGCGTTTTGGATTTAGAAGCAGATATTTCCCTGTGCTTACTGCTGTTTCTTCCATATGCCGGTAATGGGCTGAAAACGCCTGTTTTGGGACTCTGCACAGAAAGTGTTTGCAGACTGCTGAATCCACACACGGGTTTAACTCTGGAAGTTGAGTGCACACATTGACAACCGTTCTGTTAGATAGCTGCGTTTTGGATTTAGAAGCAGATATTTCCGTTGCTTACTGCTGTTTCTTCCATATGCCGGTAATGGGCTGAAAACGCCTGTTTTGGGACTCTGCACAGAAAGTGTTTGCAGACTGCTGAATCCACACACGGGTTTAACTCTGGAAGTTGAGTGCACACATTGACAACCGTTCTGTTAGATAGCTGCGTTTTGGATTTAGAAGCAGATATTTCCCTGTGCTTACTGCTGTTTCTTCCATATGCCGGTAATGGGCTGAAAACGCCTGTTTTGGGACTCTGCAGAGAAAGTGTTTGCAGACTGCTGAATCCACACACGGGTTTAACTCTTGAAGTTGAGTGCACACATTGACAACCGTTCTGTTAGAAAGCTGCGTTCTGGATTTAGAAGCAGATATTTCCCTGTGCTTACTGCTGTTTCTTCCATATGCCGGTAATGGGCTGAAAACGCCTGTTTTGGGACTCTGCAGAGAAAGTGTTTGCAGACTGCTGAATCCACACACGGGTTTAACTCTGGAAGTTGAGTGCACACATTGACAACCGTTCTGTTAGATAGCTGCGTTTTGGATTTAGAAGCAGATATTTCCCGGTGCTTACTGCTGTTTCTTCCATATGCCGGAAATGGGCTGAAAACGCCTGTTTTGGGACTCTGCAGAGAAAGTGTTTGCAGACTGCTGAATCCACACACGGGTTTAACTCTGGAAGTTGAGTGCACACATTGACAACCGTTCTGTTAGATAGCTGCGTTTTGGATTTAGAAGCAGATATTTCCCTGTGCTTACTGATGTTTCTTCCATATGCTGGTAATGGGCTGAAAACGCCTGTTTTGGGACTCTGCACAGAAAGTGTTTGCAGACTGCTGAATCCACACACGGGTTTAACTCTGGAAGTTGAGTGCACACATTGACAACCGTTCTGTTAGATAGCTGCGTTTTGGATTTAGAAGCAGATATTTCCTGGTGCTTACTGCTGTTTCTTCCATATGCCGGTAATGGGCTGAAAACACCTGTTTTGGGACTCTGCAGAGAAAGTGTTTGCAGACTGCTGAATCCACACACGGGTTTAACTCTGGAAGTTGAGTGCACACATTGACAACCGTTCTGTTAGATAGCTGCGTTTTGGATTTAGAAGCAGATATTTCCCTGTGCTTACTGCTGTTTCTTCCATATGCCGGTAATGGGCTGAAAACGCCTGTTTTGGGACTCTGCAGAGAAAGTGTTTGCAGACTGCTGAATCCACACACGGGTTTAACTCTGGAAGTTGAGTGCACACATTGACAACCGTTCTGTTAGATAGCTGCGTTTTGGATTTAGAAGCAGATATTTCCGTTGCTTACTGCTGTTTCTTCCATATGCCGGTAATGGGCTGAAAACGCCTGTTTTGGGACTCTGCACAGAAAGTGTTTGCAGACTGCTGAATCCACACACGGGTTTAACTCTGGAAGTTGAGTGCACACATTGACAACCGTTCTGTTAGATAGCTGCGTTTTGGATTTAGAAGCAGATATTTCCCTGTGCTTACTGCTGTTTCTTCCATATGCCGGTAATGGGCTGAAAACGCCTGTTTTGGGACTCTGCACAGAAAGTGTTTGCAGACTGCTGAATCCACACACGGGTTTAACTCTGGAAGTTGAGTGCACACATTGACAACCGTTCTGTTAGATAGCTGCGTTTTGGATTTAGAAGCAGATATTTCCCTGGGCTTACTGCTGTTTCTTCCATATGCCGGTAATGGGCTGAAAACGCCTGTTTTGGGACTCTGCACAGAAAGTGTTTGCAGACTGCTGAATCCACACACGGGTTTAACTCTGGAAGTTGAGTGCACACATTGACAACCGTTCTGTTAGATAGCTGCGTTTTGGATTTAGAAGCAGATATTTCCCTGTGCTTACTGCTGTTTCTTCCATATGCCGGTAATGGGCTGAAAACGCCTGTTTTGGGACTCTGCAGAGAAAGTGTCTGCAGACTGCTGAATCCACACACGAGTTTAACTCTGGAAGTTGAGTGCACACATTGACAACCGTTCTGTTAGATAGCTGCGTTTTGGATTTAGAAGCAGATATTTCCCTGTGCTTACTGCTGTTTCTTCCATATGCCGGTAATGGGCTGAAAACGCCTGTTTTGGGACTCTGCAGAGAAAGTGTTTGCAGACTTCTGAATCCACACATGGGTTTAACTCTGGAAGTTGAGTGCACACATTGACAACCGTTCTGTTAGATAGCTGCGTTTTGGATTTAGAAGCAGATATTTCCCTGTGCTTACTGCTGTTTCTTCCATATGCCGGTAATGGGCTGAAAACGCCTGTTTTGGGACTCTGCACAGAAAGTGTTTGCAGACTGCTGAATCCACACACGGGTTTAACTCAGGAAGTTGAGTGCACACATTGACAACCGTTCTGTTAGATAGCTGCGTTTTGGATTTAGAAGCAGATATTTCCCTGTGCTTACTGCTGTTTCTTCCATATGCCGGTAATGGGCTGAAAACGCCTGCTTTGGGACTCTGCAGAGAAAGTGTTTGCAGACTGCTGAATCCACACAAGGGTTTAACTCTGGAAGTTGAGTGCACACATTGACAACCGTTCTGTTAGATAGCTGCGTTTTGGATTTAGAAGCAGATATTTCCCTGTGCTTACTGCTGTTTCTTCCATATGCCGGTAATGGGCTGAAAACGCCTGTTTTGGGACTCTGCAGAGAAAGTGTTTGCAGACTGCTGAATCCACACACGGGTTTAACTCTGGAAGTTGAGTGCACACATTGACAACCGTTCTGTTAGATAGCTGCGTTTTGGATTTAGAATCAGATATTTCCCTGGGCTTACTGCTGTTTCTTCCATATGCCGGTAATGGGCTGAAAACGCCTGTTTTGGGACTCTGCACAGAAAGTGTTTGCAGACTGCTGAATCCACACACGGGTTTAACTCTGGAAGTTGAGTGCACACATTGACAACCGTTCTGTTAGATAGCTGCGTTTTGGATTTAGAAGCAGATATTTCCCTGTGCTTACTGCTGTTTCTTCCATATGCCGGTAATGGGCTGAAAACGCCTGTTTTGGGACTCTGCAGAGAAAGTGTTGGCAGACTGCTGAATCCACACACGGGTTTAACTCTGGAAGTTGAGTGCACACATTGACAACCGTTCTGTTAGATAGCTGCGTTTTGGATTTAGAAGCAGATATTTCCCTGTGCTTACTGCTGTTTCTTCCATATGCCGGTAATGGGCTGAAAACGCCTGTTTTGGGACTCTGCAGAGAAAGTGTTTGCAGACTGCTGAATCCACACACGGGTTTAACTCAGGAAGTTGACTGCACACATTGACAACCGTTCTGTTAGATAGCTGCGTTTTGGATTTAGAAGCAGATATTTCCCTGTGCTTACTGCTGTTTCTTCCATATGCCGGTAATGGGCTGAAAACGCCTGTTTTGGGACTCTGCACAGAAAGTGTTTGCAAACTGCTGAATCCACACACGGGTTTAACTCTGGAAGTTGAGTGCACACATTGACAACCGTTCTGTTAGATAGCTGCGTTTTGGATTTAGAAGCAGATATTTCCCTGTGCTTACTGCTGTTTCTTCCATATGCCGGTAATGGGCTGAAAACGCCTGTTTTGGGACTCTGCAGAGAAAGTGTTTGCAGACTGCTGAATCCACACACGGGTTTAACTCTGGAAGTTGAGTGCACACATTGACAACCGTTCTGTTAGATAGCTGCATTTTGGATTTAGAAGCAGATATTTCCCTGGGCTTACTGCTGTTTCTTCCATATGCCGGTAATGGGCTGAAAACGCCTGTTTGGGGACTCTGCAGAGAAAGTGTTTGCAGACTGCTGAATCCACACACGGGTTTAACTCTGGAAGTTGAGTGCACACATTGACAACCGTTCTGTTAGATAGCTGCGTTTTGGATTTAGAAGCAGATATTTCCCTGTGCTTACTGCTGTTTCTTCCATATGCCGGTAATGGGCTGAAAACGCCTGTTTTGGGACTCTGCACAGAAAGTGTTTGCAGACTGCTGAATCCACACACGGGTTTAACTCTGGAAGTTGAGTGCACACATTGACAACCGTTCTGTTAGATAGCTGCGTTTTGGATTTAGAAGCAGAT
The DNA here is from genome assembly GCF_030222135.1 of Aotus nancymaae. Classification (NCBI taxonomy): domain Eukaryota; kingdom Metazoa; phylum Chordata; class Mammalia; order Primates; family Aotidae; genus Aotus; species Aotus nancymaae. Next base: position 40,882 of record NW_026989124.1, read on the forward strand.
ATTTCCCTGTGCTTACTGCTGTTTCTTCCATATGCCGGTAATGGGCTGAAATCGCCTGTTTTGGGACTCTGCAGAGAAAGTGTTTGCAGACTGCTGAATCCACACACGGGTTTAACTCTGGAAGTTGAGTGCACACATTGACAACCGTTCTGTTAGATAGCTGCGTTTTGGATTTAGAAGCAGATATTTCCCTGTGCTTACTGCTGTTTCTTCCATATGCCGGTAATGGGCTGAAAACGCCTGTTTTGGGACTCTGCAGAGAAAGTGTTTGCAGACTGCTGAATCCACACACGGGTTTAACTCTGGAAGTTGAGTGCACACATTGACAACCGTTCTGTTAGATAGCTGCGTTTTGGATTTAGAAGCAGATATTTCCCTGTGCTTACTGCTGTTTCTTCCATATGCCGGTAATGGGCTGAAAACGCCTGTTTTGGGATTCTGCAGAGAAAGTGTTGGCAGACTGCTGAATCCACACACGGGTTTAACTCTGGAAGTTGAGTGCACACATTGACAACCGTTCTGTTAGATAGCTGCGTTTTGGATTTAGAAGCAGATATTTCCCTGTGCTTACTGCTGTTTCTTCCATATGCCGGTAATGGGCTGAAAACGCCTGTTTTGGGACTCTGCAGAGAAAGTGTTTGCAGACTGCTGAATCCACACACGGGTTTAACTCAGGAAGTTGACTGCACACATTGACAACCGTTCTGTTAGATAGCTGCGTTTTGGATTTAGAAGCAGATATTTCCCTGTGCTTACTGCTGTTTCTTCCATATGCCGGTAATGGGCTGAAAACGCCTGTTTTGGGACTCTGTACAGAAAGTGTTTGCAAACTGCTGAATCCACACACGGGTTTAACTCTGGAAGTTGAGTGCACACATTGACAACCGTTCTGTTAGATAGCTGCGTTTTGGATTTAGAAGCAGATATTTCCCTGTGCTTACTGCTGTTTCTTCCATATGCCGGTAATGGGCTGAAAACGCCTGTTTTGGGACTCTGCAGAGAAAGTGTTTGCAGACTGCTGAATCCACACACAGGTTTAACTCTGGAAGTTGAGTGCACACATTGACAACCGTTCTGTTAGATAGCTGCATTTTGGATTTAGAAGCAGATATTTCCCTGTGCTTACTGCTGTTTCTTCCATATGCCGGTAATGGGCTGAAAACGCCTGTTTGGGGACTCTGCAGAGAAAGTGTTTGCAGACTGCTGAATCCACACACGGGTTTAACTCTGGAAGTTGAGTGCACACATTGACAACCGTTCTGTTAGATAGCTGCGTTTTGGATTTAGAAGCAGATATTTCCCTGTGCTTACTGCTGTTTCTTCCATATGCCGGTAATGGGCTGAAAACGCCTGTTTTGGGACTCTGCACAGAAAGTGTTTGCAGACTGCTGAATCCACACACGGGTTTAACTCTGGAAGTTGAGTGCACACATTGACAACCGTTCTGTTAGATAGCTGCGTTTTGGATTTAGAAGCAGATATTTCCCTGTGCTTACTGCTGTTTCTTCCATATGCCGGTAATGGGCTGAAATCGCCTGTTTTGGGACTCTGCAGAGAAAGTGTTTGCAGACTGCTGAATCCACACACGGGTTTAACTCTGGAAGTTGAGTGCACACATTGACAACCGTTCTGTTAGATAGCTGCGTTTTGGATTTAGAAGCAGATATTTCCCTGTGCTTACTGCTGTTTCTTCCATATGCCGGTAATGGGCTGAAAACGCCTGTTTTGGGACTCTGCAGAGAAAGTGTTTGCAGACTGCTGAATCCATACACGGGTTTAACTCTGGATGTTGAGTGCACACATTGACAACCGTTCTGTTAGATAGCTGCGTTTTGGATTTAGAAGCAGATATTTCCCGGTGCTTACTGCTGTTTCTTCCATATGACGGTAATGGGCTGAAAACGCCTGTTTTGGGACTCTGCAGAGAAAGTGTTTGCAGACTGCTGAATCCACACACGGGTTTAACTCTGGAAGTTGAGTGCACACATTGACAACCGTTCTGTTAGATAGCTGCGTTTTGGATTTAGAAGCAGATATTTCCCGGTGCTTACTGCTGTTTCTTCCATATGCCGGAAATGGGCTGAAAACGCCTGTTTTGGGACTCTGCAGAGAAAGTGTTTGCAGACTGCTGAATCCACACACGGGTTTAACTCTGGAAGTTGAGTGCACACATTGACAACCGTTCTGTTAGATAGCTGCGTTTTGGATTTAGAAGCAGATATTTCCCTGTGCTTACTGCTGTTTCTTCCATATGCCGGTAATGGGCTGAAAACGCCTGTTTTGGGACTCTGCAGAGAAAGTGTTTGCAGACTGCTGAATCCACACACCGGTTTAACTCTGGAAGTTGAGTGCACACATTGACAACCGTTCTGTTAGATAGCTGCGTTTTGGATTTAGAAGCAGATATTTCCCTGTGCTTACTGCTGTTTCTTCCATATGCCGGTAATGGGCTGAAAACGCCTGTTTTGGGACTCTGCACAGAAAGTGTTTGCAGACTGCTGAATCCACACACGGGTTTAACTCTGGAAGTTGAGTGCACACATTGACAACCGTTCTGTTAGATAGCTGCGTTTTGGATTTAGAAGCAGATATTTCCCTGTGCTTACTGCTGTTTCTTACATATGCCGGTAATGGGCTGAAAACGCCTGTTTTGGGACTCTGCAGAGAAAGTGTTTGCAGACTGCTGTATCCACACACGGGTTTAACTCTGGAAGTTGAGTGCACACATTGACAACCGTTCTGTTAGATAGCTGCGTTTTGGATTTAGAAGCAGATATTTCCCTGTGCTTACTGCTGTTTCTTCCATATGCCGGAAATGGGCTGAAAACGCCTGTTTTGGGACTCTGCAGAGAAAGTGTTTGCAGACTGCTGAATCCACACACGGGTTTAACTCTGGAAGTTGAGTGCACACATTGACAACCGTTCTGTTAGATAGCTGCGTTTTGGATTTAGAAGCAGATATTTCCCTGTGCTTACTGCTGTTTCTTCCATATGCCGGTAATGGGCTGAAAACGCCTGCTTTGGGACTCTGCACAGAAAGTGTTTGCAGACTGCTGAATCCACACACGGGTTTAACTCTGGAAGTTGAGTGCACACATTGACAACCGTTCTGTTAGATAGCTGCGTTTTGGATTTAGAAGCAGATATTTCCCTGTGCTTACTGCTGTTTCTTCCATATGCCGGTAATGGGCTGAAAACGCCTGTTTTGGGACTCTGCAGAGAAAGTGTTTGCAGACTGCTGAATCCACACACGGGTTTAACTCTGGAAGTTGAGTGCACACATTGACAACCGTTCTGTTAGATAGCTGCGTTTTGGATTTAGAAGCAGATATCTCCCTGTGCTTACTGTTGTTTCTTCCATATGCCGGTAATGGGCTGAAAACGCCTGTTTTGGGACTCTGCAGAGAAAGTGTTTGCAGACTGCTGAATCCACACACGGGTTTAACTCTGGAAGTTGAGTGCACACATTGACAACCGTTCTGTTAGATAGCTGCATTTTGGATTTAGAAGCAGATATTTCCCTGTGCTTACTGCTGTTTCTTCCATATGCCGGTAATGGGCTGAAAACGCCTGTTTGGGGACTCTGCAGAGAAAGTGTTTGCAGACTGCTGAATCCACACACGGGTTTAACTCTGGAAGTTGAGTGCACACATTGACAACCGTTCTGTTAGATAGCTGCGTTTTGGATTTAGAAGCAGATATTTCCCTGTGCTTACTGCTGTTTCTTCCATATGCCGGTAATGGGCTGAAATCGCCTGTTTTGGGACTCTGCAGAGAAAGTGTTTGCAGACTGCTGAATCCACACACGGGTTTAACTCTGGAAGTTGAGTGCACACATTGACAACCGTTCTGTTAGATAGCTGCGTTTTGGATTTAGAAGCAGATATTTCCCTGTGCTTACTGCTGTTTCTTCCATATGCCGGTAATGGGCTGAAAACGCCTGTTTTGGGACTCTGCAGAGAAAGTGTTTGCAGACTGCTGAATCCATACACGGGTTTAACTCTGGAAGTTGAGTGCACACATTGACAACCGTTCTGTTAGATAGCTGCGTTTTGGATTTAGAAGCAGATATTTCCCTGTGCTTACTGCTGTTTCTTCCATATGCCGGTAATGGGCTGAAAACGCCTGTTTTGGGACTCTGCAGAGAAAGTGTTTGCAGACTGCTGAATCCACACACGGGTTTAACTCTGGAAGTTGAGTGCACACATTGACAACCGTTCTGTTAGATAGCTGCGTTTTGGATTTAGAAGCAGATATTTCCCTGTGCTTACTGCTGTTTCTTCCATATGCCGGTAATGGGCTGAAAACGCCTGTTTTGGGACTCTGCACAGAAAGTGTTTGCAGACTGCTGAATCCACACACGGGTTTAACTCTGGAAGTTGAGTGCACACATTGACAACCGTTCTGTTAGATAGCTGCGTTTTGGATTTAGAAGCAGATATTTCCGTTGCTTACTGCTGTTTCTTCCATATGCCGGTAATGGGCTGAAAACGCCTGTTTTGGGACTCTGCACAGAAAGTGTTTGCAGACTGCTGAATCCACACACGGGTTTAACTCTGGAAGTTGAGTGCACACATTGACAACCGTTCTGTTAGATAGCTGCGTTTTGGATTTAGAAGCAGATATTTCCCTGTGCTTACTGCTGTTTCTTCCATATGCCGGTAATGGGCTGAAAACGCCTGTTTTGGGACTCTGCCGAGAAAGTTTTGCAGACTGCTGAATCCACACACGGGTTTAACTCTGGAAGTTGAGTGCACACATTGACAACCGTTCTGTTAGAAAGCTGCGTTCTGGATTTAGAAGCAGATATTTCCCTGTGCTTACTGCTGTTTCTTCCATATGCCGGTAATGGGCTGAAAACGCCTGTTTTGGGACTCTGCAGAGAAAGTGTTTGCAGACTGCTGAATCCACACACGGGTTTAACTCTGGAAGTTGAGTGCACACATTGACAACCGTTCTGTTAGATAGCTGCGTTTTGGATTTAGAAGCAGATATTTCCCGGTGCTTACTGCTGTTTCTTCCATATGCCGGAAATGGGCTGAAAACGCCTGTTTTGGGACTCTGCAGAGAAAGTGTTTGCAGACTGCTGAATCCACACACGGGTTTAACTCTGGAAGTTGAGTGCACACATTGACAACCGTTCTGTTAGATAGCTGCGTTTTGGATTTAGAAGCAGATATTTCCCTGTGCTTACTGCTGTTTCTTACATATGCCGGTAATGGGCTGAAAACGCCTGTTTTGGGACTCTGCAGAGAAAGTGTTTGCAGACTGCTGAATCCACACACGGGTTTAACTCTGGAAGTTGAGTGCACACATTGACAACCGTTCTGTTAGATAGCTGCGTTTTGGATTTAGAAGCAGATATTTCCCGGTGCTTACTGCTGTTTCTTCCATATGCCGGTAATGGGCTGAAAACACCTGTTTTGGGACTCTGCAGAGAAAGTGTTTGCAGACTGCTGAATCCACACACGGGTTTAACTCTGGAAGTTGAGTGCACACATTGACAACCGTTCTGTTAGATAGCTGCGTTTTGGATTTAGAAGCAGATATTTCCCTGTGCTTACTGCTGTTTCTTCCATATGCCGGTAATGGGCTGAAAACGCCTGTTTTGGGACTCTGCAGAGAAAGTGTTTGCAGACTGCTGAATCCACACACGGGTTTAACTCTGGAAGTTGAGTGCACACATTGACAACCGTTCTGTTAGATAGCTGCGTTTTGGATTTAGAAGCAGATATTTCCGTTGCTTACTGCTGTTTCTTCCATATGCCGGTAATGGGCTGAAAACGCCTGTTTTGGGACTCTGCACAGAAAGTGTTTGCAGACTGCTGAATCCACACACGGGTTTAACTCTGGAAGTTGAGTGCACACATTGACAACCGTTCTGTTAGATAGCTGCGTTTTGGATTTAGAAGCAGATATTTCCCTGTGCTTACTGCTGTTTCTTCCATATGCCGGTAATGGGCTGAAAACGCCTGTTTTGGGACTCTGCACAGAAAGTGTTTGCAGACTGCTGAATCCACACACGGGTTTAACTCTGGAAGTTGAGTGCACACATTGACAACCGTTCTGTTAGATAGCTGCGTTTTGGATTTAGAAGCAGATATTTCCCTGGGCTTACTGCTGTTTCTTCCATATGCCGGTAATGGGCTGAAAACGCCTGTTTTGGGACTCTGCACGGAAAGTGTTTGCAGACTGCTGAATCCACACACGGGTTTAACTCTGGAAGTTGAGTGCACACATTGACAACCGTTCTGTTAGATAGCTGCGTTTTGGATTTAGAAGCAGATATTTCCCTGTGCTTACTGCTGTTTCTTCCATATGCCGGTAATGGGCTGAAAACGCCTGTTTTGGGACTCTGCAGAGAAAGTGTCTGCAGACTGCTGAATCCACACACGGGTTTAACTCTGGAAGTTGAGTGCACACATTGACAACCGTTCTGTTAGATAGCTGCGTTTTGGATTTAGAAGCAGATATTTCCCTGTGCTTACTGCTGTTTCTTCCATATGCCGGTAATGGGCTGAAAACGCCTGTTTTGGGACTCTGCAGAGAAAGTGTTTGCAGACTGCTGAATCCACACATGGGTTTAACTCTGGAAGTTGAGTGCACACATTGACAACCGTTCTGTTAGATAGCTGCGTTTTGGATTTAGAAGCAGATATTTCCCTGTGCTTACTGCTGTTTCTTCCATATGCCGGTAATGGGCTGAAAACGCCTGTTTTGGGACTCTGCACAGAAAGTGTTTGCAGACTGCTGAATCCACACACGGGTTTAACTCAGGAAGTTGAGTGCACACATTGACAACCGTTCTGTTAGATAGCTGCGTTTTGGATTTAGAAGCAGATATTTCCCTGTGCTTACTGCTGTTTCTTCCATATGCCGGTAATGGGCTGAAAACGCCTGCTTTGGGACTCTGCAGAGAAAGTGTTTGCAGACTGCTGAATCCACACAAGGGTTTAACTCTGGAAGTTGAGTGCACACATTGACAACCGTTCTGTTAGATAGCTGCGTTTTGGATTTAGAAGCAGATATTTCCCTGTGCTTACTGCTGTTTCTTCCATATGCCGGTAATGGGCTGAAAACGCCTGTTTTGGGACTCTGCAGAGAAAGTGTTTGCAGACTGCTGAATCCACACACGGGTTTAACTCTGGAAGTTGAGTGCACACATTGACAACCGTTCTGTTAGATAGCTGCGTTTTGGATTTAGAATCAGATATTTCCCTGGGCTTACTGCTGTTTCTTCCATATGCCGGTAATGGGCTGAAAACGCCTGTTTTGGGACTCTGCACAGAAAGTGTTTGCAGACTGCTGAATCCACACACGGGTTTAACTCTGGAAGTTGAGTGCACACATTGACAACCGTTCTGTTAGATAGCTGCGTTTTGGATTTAGAAGCAGATATTTCCCTGTGCTTACTGCTGTTTCTTCCATATGCCGGTAATGGGCTGAAAACGCCTGTTTTGGGACTCTGCAGAGAAAGTGTTGGCAGACTGCTGAATCCACACACGGGTTTAACTCTGGAAGTTGAGTGCACACATTGACAACCGTTCTGTTAGATAGCTGCGTTTTGGATTTAGAAGCAGATATTTCCCTGTGCTTACTGCTGTTTCTTCCATATGCCGGTAATGGGCTGAAAACGCCTGTTTTGGGACTCTGCAGAGAAAGTGTTTGCAGACTGCTGAATCCACACACGGGTTTAACTCAGGAAGTTGACTGCACACATTGACAACCGTTCTGTTAGATAGCTGCGTTTTGGATTTAGAAGCAGATATTTCCCTGTGCTTACTGCTGTTTCTTCCATATGCCGGTAATGGGCTGAAAACGCCTGTTTTGGGACTCTGCACAGAAAGTGTTTGCAAACTGCTGAATCCACACACGGGTTTAACTCTGGAAGTTGAGTGCACACATTGACAACCGTTCTGTTAGATAGCTGCGTTTTGGATTTAGAAGCAGATATTTCCCTGTGCTTACTGCTGTTTCTTCCATATGCCGGTAATGGGCTGAAAACGCCTGTTTTGGGACTCTGCAGAGAAAGTGTTTGCAGACTGCTGAATCCACACACGGGTTTAACTCTGGAAGTTGAGTGCACACATTGACAACCGTTCTGTTAGATAGCTGCATTTTGGATTTAGAAGCAGATATTTCCCTGGGCTTACTGCTGTTTCTTCCATATGCCGGTAATGGGCTGAAAACGCCTGTTTGGGGACTCTGCAGAGAAAGTGTTTGCAGACTGCTGAATCCACACACGGGTTTAACTCTGGAAGTTGAGTGCACACATTGACAACCGTTCTGTTAGATAGCTGCGTTTTGGATTTAGAAGCAGATATTTCCCTGTGCTTACTGCTGTTTCTTCCATATGCCGGTAATGGGCTGAAAACGCCTGTTTTGGGACTCTGCACAGAAAGTGTTTGCAGACTGCTGAATCCACACACGGGTTTAACTCTGGAAGTTGAGTGCACACATTGACAACCGTTCTGTTAGATAGCTGCGTTTTGGATTTAGAAGCAGATATTTCCCTGTGCTTACTGCTGTTTCTTCCATATGCCGGTAATGGGCTGAAATCGCCTGTTTTGGGACTCTGCAGAGAAAGTGTTTGCAGACTGCTGAATCCACACACGGGTTTAACTCTGGAAGTTGAGTGCACACATTGACAACCGTTCTGTTAGATAGCTGCGTTTTGGATTTAGAAGCAGATATTTCCCTGTGCTTACTGCTGTTTCTTCCATATGCCGGTAATGGGCTGAAAACGCCTGTTTTGGGACTCTGCAGAGAAAGTGTTTGCAGACTGCTGAATCCACACACGGGTTTAACTCTGGAAGTTGAGTGCACACATTGACAACCGTTCTGTTAGATAGCTGCGTTTTGGATTTAGAAGCAGATATTTCCCTGTGCTTACTGCTGTTTCTTCCATATGCCGGTAATGGGCTGAAAACGCCTGTTTTGGGACTCTGCAGAGAAAGTGTTGGCAGACTGCTGAATCCACACACGGGTTTAACTCTGGAAGTTGAGTGCACACATTGACAACCGTTCTGTTAGATAGCTGCGTTTTGGATTTAGAAGCAGATATTTCCCTGTGCTTACTGCTGTTTCTTCCATATGCCGGTAATGGGCTGAAAACGCCTGTTTTGGGACTCTGCAGAGAAAGTGTTTGCAGACTGCTGAATCCACACACGGGTTTAACTCAGGAAGTTGACTGCACACATTGACAACCGTTCTGTTAGATAGCTGCGTTTTGGATTTAGAAGCAGATATTTCCCTGTGCTTACTGCTGTTTCTTCCATATGCCGGTAATGGGCTGAAAACGCCTGTTTTGGGACTCTGCACAGAAAGTGTTTGCAAACTGCTGAATCCACACACGGGTTTAACTCTGGAAGTTGAGTGCACACATTGACAACCGTTCTGTTAGATAGCTGCGTTTTGGATTTAGAAGCAGATATTTCCCTGTGCTTACTGCTGTTTCTTCCATATGCCGGTAATGGGCTGAAAACGCCTGTTTTGGGACTCTGCAGAGAAAGTGTTTGCAGACTGCTGAATCCACACACGGGTTTAACTCTGGAAGTTGAGTGCACACATTGACAACCGTTCTGTTAGATAGCTGCATTTTGGATTTAGAAGCAGATATTTCCCTGTGCTTACTGCTGTTTCTTCCATATGCCGGTAATGGGCTGAAAACGCCTGTTTGGGGACTCTGCAGAGAAAGTGTTTGCAGACTGCTGAATCCACACACGGGTTTAACTCTGGAAGTTGAGTGCACACATTGACAACCGTTCTGTTAGATAGCTGCGTTTTGGATTTAGAAGCAGATATTTCCCTGTGCTTACTGCTGTTTCTTCCATATGCCGGTAATGGGCTGAAAACGCCTGTTTTGGGACTCTGCACAGAAAGTGTTTGCAGACTGCTGAATCCACACACGGGTTTAACTCTGGAAGTTGAGTGCACACATTGACAACCGTTCTGTTAGATAGCTGCGTTTTGGATTTAGAAGCAGATATTTCCCTGTGCTTACTGCTGTTTCTTCCATATGCCGGTAATGGGCTGAAATCGCCTGTTTTGGGACTCTGCAGAGAAAGTGTTTGCAGACTGCTGAATCCACACACGGGTTTAACTCTGGAAGTTGAGTGCACACATTGACAACCGTTCTGTTAGATAGCTGCGTTTTGGATTTAGAAGCAGATATTTCCCTGTGCTTACTGCTGTTTCTTCCATATGCCGGTAATGGGCTGAAAACGCCTGTTTTGGGACTCTGCAGAGAAAGTGTTTGCAGACTGCTGAATCCATACACGGGTTTAACTCTGGATGTTGAGTGCACACATTGACAACCGTTCTGTTAGATAGCTGCGTTTTGGATTTAGAAGCAGATATTTCCCGGTGCTTACTGCTGTTTCTTCCATATGACGGTAATGGGCTGAAAACGCCTGTTTTGGGACTCTGCAGAGAAAGTGTTTGCAGACTGCTGAATCCACACACGGGTTTAACTCTGGAAGTTGAGTGCACACATTGACAACCGTTCTGTTAGATAGCTGCGTTTTGGATTTAGAAGCAGATATTTCCCGGTGCTTACTGCTGTTTCTTCCATATGCCGGAAATGGGCTGAAAACGCCTGTTTTGGGACTCTGCAGAGAAAGTGTTTGCAGACTGCTGAATCCACACACGGGTTTAACTCTGGAAGTTGAGTGCACACATTGACAACCGTTCTGTTAGATAGCTGCGTTTTGGATTTAGAAGCAGATATTTCCCTGTGCTTACTGCTGTTTCTTCCATATGCCGGTAATGGGCTGAAAACGCCTGTTTTGGGACTCTGCAGAGAAAGTGTTTGCAGACTGCTGAATCCACACACCGGTTTAACTCTGGAAGTTGAGTGCACACATTGACAACCGTTCTGTTAGATAGCTGCGTTTTGGATTTAGAAGCAGATATTTCCCTGTGCTTACTGCTGTTTCTTCCATATGCCGGTAATGGGCTGAAAACGCCTGTTTTGGGACTCTGCACAGAAAGTGTTTGCAGACTGCTGAATCCACACACGGGTTTAACTCTGGAAGTTGAGTGCACACATTGACAACCGTTCTGTTAGATAGCTGCGTTTTGGATTTAGAAGCAGATATTTCCCTGTGCTTACTGCTGTTTCTTACATATGCCGGTAATGGGCTGAAAACGCCTGTTTTGGGACTCTGCAGAGAAAGTGTTTGCAGACTGCTGTATCCACACACGGGTTTAACTCTGGAAGTTGAGTGCACACATTGACAACCGTTCTGTTAGATAGCTGCGTTTTGGATTTAGAAGCAGATATTTCCCTGTGCTTACTGCTGTTTCTTCCATATGCCGGAAATGGGCTGAAAACGCCTGTTTTGGGACTCTGCAGAGAAAGTGTTTGCAGACTGCTGAATCCACACACGGGTTTAACTCTGGAAGTTGAGTGCACACATTGACAACCGTTCTGTTAGATAGCTGCGTTTTGGATTTAGAAGCAGATATTTCCCTGTGCTTACTGATGTTTCTTCCATATGCCGGTAATGGGCTGAAAACGCCTGCTTTGGGACTCTGCACAGAAAGTGTTTGCAGACTGCTGAATCCACACACGGGTTTAACTCTGGAAGTTGAGTGCACACATTGACAACCGTTCTGTTAGATAGCTGCGTTTTGGATTTAGAAGCAGATATTTCCCTGTGCTTACTGCTGTTTCTTCCATATGCCGGTAATGGGCTGAAAACGCCTGTTTTGGGACTCTGCAGAGAAAGTGTTTGCAGACTGCTGAATCCACACACGGGTTTAACTCTGGAAGTTGAGTGCACACATTGACAACCGTTCTGTTAGATAGCTGCGTTTTGGATTTAGAAGCAGATATTTCCCTGTGCTTACTGTTGTTTCTTCCATATGCCGGTAATGGGCTGAAAACGCCTGTTTTGGGACTCTGCAGAGAAAGTGTTTGCAGACTGCTGAATCCACACACGGGTTTAACTCTGGAAGTTGAGTGCACACATTGACAACCGTTCTGTTAGATAGCTGCATTTTGGATTTAGAAGCAGATATTTCCCTGTGCTTACTGCTGTTTCTTCCATATGCCGGTAATGGGCTGAAAACGCCTGTTTGGGGACTCTGCAGAGAAAGTGTTTGCAGACTGCTGAATCCACACACGGGTTTAACTCTGGAAGTTGAGTGCACACATTGACAACCGTTCTGTTAGATAGCTGCGTTTTGGATTTAGAAGCAGATATTTCCCTGTGCTTACTGCTGTTTCTTCCATATGCCGGTAATGGGCTGAAATCGCCTGTTTTGGGACTCTGCAGAGAAAGTGTTTGCAGACTGCTGAATCCACACACGGGTTTAACTCTGGAAGTTGAGTGCACACATTGACAACCGTTCTGTTAGATAGCTGCGTTTTGGATTTAGAAGCAGATATTTCCCTGTGCTTACTGCTGTTTCTTCCATATGCCGGTAATGGGCTGAAAACGCCTGTTTTGGGACTCTGCAGAGAAAGTGTTTGCAGACTGCTGAATCCATACACGGGTTTAACTCTGGAAGTTGAGTGCACACATTGACAACCGTTCTGTTAGATAGCTGCGTTTTGGATTTAGAAGCAGATATTTCCCTGTGCTTACTGCTGTTTCTTCCATATGCCGGTAATGGGCTGAAAACGCCTGTTTTGGGACTCTGCAGAGAAAGTGTTTGCAGACTGCTGAATCCACACACGGGTTTAACTCTGGAAGTTGAGTGCACACATTGACAACCGTTCTGTTAGATAGCTGCGTTTTGGATTTAGAAGCAGATATTTCCCTGTGCTTACTGCTGTTTCTTCCATATGCCGGTAATGGGCTGAAAACGCCTGTTTTGGGACTCTGCACAGAAAGTGTTTGCAGACTGCTGAATCCACACACGGGTTTAACTCTGGAAGTTGAGTGCACACATTGACAACCGTTCTGTTAGATAGCTGCGTTTTGGATTTAGAAGCAGATATTTCCGTTGCTTACTGCTGTTTCTTCCATATGCCGGTAATGGGCTGAAAACGCCTGTTTTGGGACTCTGCACAGAAAGTGTTTGCAGACTGCTGAATCCACACACGGGTTTAACTCTGGAAGTTGAGTGCACACATTGACAACCGTTCTGTTAGATAGCTGCGTTTTGGATTTAGAAGCAGATATTTCCCTGTGCTTACTGCTGTTTCTTCCATATGCCGGTAATGGGCTGAAAACGCCTGTTTTGGGACTCTGCCGAGAAAGTGTTTGCAGACTGCTGAATCCACACACGGGTTTAACTCTGGAAGTTGAGTGCACACATTGACAACCGTTCTGTTAGAAAGCTGCGTTCTGGATTTAGAAGCAGATATTTCCCTGTGCTTACTGCTGTTTCTTCCATATGCCGGTAATGGGCTGAAAACGCCTGTTTTGGGACTCTGCAGAGAAAGTGTTTGCAGACTGCTGAATCCACACACGGGTTTAACTCTGGAAGTTGAGTGCACACATTGACAACCGTTCTGTTAGATAGCTGCGTTTTGGATTTAGAAGCAGATATTTCCCGGTGCTTACTGCTGTTTCTTCCATATGCCGGAAATGGGCTGAAAACGCCTGTTTTGGGACTCTGCAGAGAAAGTGTTTGCAGACTGCTGAATCCACACACGGGTTTAACTCTGGAAGTTGAGTGCACACATTGACAACCGTTCTGTTAGATAGCTGCGTTTTGGATTTAGAAGCAGATATTTCCCTGTGCTTACTGATGTTTCTTCCATATGCTGGTAATGGGCTGAAAACGCCTGTTTTGGGACTCTGCACAGAAAGTGTTTGCAGACTGCTGAATCCACACACGGGTTTAACTCTGGAAGTTGAGTGCACACATTGACAACCGTTCTGTTAGATAGCTGCGTTTTGGATTTAGAAGCAGATATTTCCCTGTGCTTACTGCTGTTTCTTACATATGCCGGTAATGGGCTGAAAACGCCTGTTTTGGGACTCTGCAGAGAAAGTGTTTGCAGACTGCTGAATCCACACACGGGTTTAACTCTGGAAGTTGAGTGCACACATTGACAACCGTTCTGTTAGATAGCTGCGTTTTGGATTTAGAAGCAGATATTTCCCGGTGCTTACTGCTGTTTCTTCCATATGCCGGTAATGGGCTGAAAACACCTGTTTTGGGACTCTGCAGAGAAAGTGTTTGCAGACTGCTGAATCCACACACGGGTTTAACTCTGGAAGTTGAGTGCACACATTGACAACCGTTCTGTTAGATAGCTGCGTTTTGGATTTAGAAGCAGATATTTCCCTGTGCTTACTGCTGTTTCTTCCATATGCCGGTAATGGGCTGAAAACGCCTGTTTTGGGACTCTGCAGAGAAAGTGTTTGCAGACTGCTGAATCCACACACGGGTTTAACTCTGGAAGTTGAGTGCACACATTGACAACCGTTCTGTTTGATAGCTGCGTTTTGGATTTAGAAGCAGATATTTCCCTGTGCTTACTGCTGTTTCTTCCATATGCCGGTAATGGGCTGAAAACGCCTGTTTTGGGACTCTGCAGAGAAAGTGTTTGCAGACTGCTGAATCCACACACGGGTTTAACTCTGGAAGTTGAGTGCACACATTGACAACCGTTCTGTTAGATAGCTGCGTTTTGGATTTAGAAGCAGATATTTCCCTGTGCTTACTGCTGTTTCTTCCATATGCCGGTAATGGGCTGAAAACGCCTGTTTTGGGACTCTGCACAGAAAGTGTTTGCAGACTGCTGAATCCACACACGGGTTTAACTCTGGAAGTTGAGTGCACACATTGACAACCGTTCTGTTAGATAGCTGCGTTTTGGATTTAGAAGCAGATATTTCCCTGGGCTTACTGCTGTTTCTTCCATATGCCGGTAATGGGCTGAAAACGCCTGTTTTGGGACTCTGCACAGAAAGTGTTTGCAGACTGCTGAATCCACACACGGGTTTAACTCTGGAAGTTGAGTGCACACATTGACAACCGTTCTGTTAGATAGCTGCGTTTTGGATTTAGAAGCAGATATTTCCCTGTGCTTACTGCTGTTTCTTCCATATGCCGGTAATGGGCTGAAAACGCCTGTTTTGGGACTCTGCAGAGAAAGTGTCTGCAGACTGCTGAATCCACACACGGGTTTAACTCTGGAAGTTGAGTGCACACATTGACAACCGTTCTGTTAGATAGCTGCGTTTTGGATTTAGAAGCAGATATTTCCCTGTGCTTACTGCTGTTTCTTCCATATGCCGGTAATGGGCTGAAAACGCCTGTTTTGGGACTCTGCAGAGAAAGTGTTTGCAGACTGCTGAATCCACACATGGGTTTAACTCTGGAAGTTGAGTGCACACATTGACAACCGTTCTGTTAGATAGCTGCGTTTTGGATTTAGAAGCAGATATTTCCCTGTGCTTACTGCTGTTTCTTCCATATGCCGGTAATGGGCTGAAAACGCCTGTTTTGGGACTCTGCACAGAAAGTGTTTGCAGACTGCTGAATCCACACACGGGTTTAACTCTGGAAGTTGAGTGCACACATTGACAACCGTTCTGTTAGATAGCTGCGTTTTGGATTTAGAAGCAGATATTTCCGTTGCTTACTGCTGTTTCTTCCATATGCCGGTAATGGGCTGAAAACGCCTGCTTTGGGACTCTGCAGAGAAAGTGTTTGCAGACTGCTGAATCCACACAAGGGTTTAACTCTGGAAGTTGAGTGCACACATTGACAACCGTTCTGTTAGATAGCTGCGTTTTGGATTTAGAAGCAGATATTTCCCTGTGCTTACTGCTGTTTCTTCCATATGCCGGTAATGGGCTGAAAACGCCTGTTTTGGGACTCTGCAGAGAAAGTGTTTGCAGACTGCTGAATCCACACACGGGTTTAACTCTGGAAGTTGAGTGCACACATTGACAACCGTTCTGTTAGATAGCTGCATTTTGGATTTAGAAGCAGATATTTCCCTGTGCTTACTGCTGTTTCTTCCATATGCCGGTAATGGGCTGAAAACGCCTGTTTGGGGACTCTGCAGAGAAAGTGTTTGCAGACTGCTGAATCCACACACTTGTTTAACTCTGGAAGTTGAGTGCACACATTGACAACCGTTCTGTTAGATAGCTGCGTTTTGGATTTAGAAGCAGATATTTCCCTGTGCTTACTGCTGTTTCTTCCATATGCCGGTAATGGGCTGAAAACGCCTGTTTTGGGACTCTGCAGAGAAAGTGTTTGCAGACTGCTGAATCCACACACGGGTTTAACTCTGGAAGTTGAGTGCACACATTGACAACCGTTCTGTTAGATAGCTGCGTTTTGGATTTAGAAGCAGATATTTCCCTGTGCTTACTGCTGTTTCTTCCATATGCCGGTAATGGGCTGAAAACGCCTGTTTTGGGACTCTGCACAGAAAGTGTTTGCAGACTGCTGAATCCACACACGGGTTTAACTCTGGAAGTTGAGTGCACACATTGACAACCGTTCTGTTAGATAGCTGCGTTTTGGATTTAGAAGCAGATATTTCCCTGTGCTTACTGATGCTTCTTCCATATGCCGGTAATGGGCTGAAAACGCCTGCTTTGGGACTCTGCACAGAAAGTGTTTGCAGACTGCTGAATCCACACACGGGTTTAACTCTGGAAGTTGAGTGCACACATTGACAACCGTTCTGTTAGATAGCTGCGTTTTGGATTTAGAAGCAGATATTTCCCTGTGCTTACTGCTGTTTCTTCCATATGCCGGTAATGGGATGAAAACGCCTGTTTTGGGACTCTGCAGAGAAAGTGTTTGCAGACTGCTGAATCCACACACGGGTTTAACTCAGGAAGTTGAGTGCACACATTGACAACCGCTCTGTTAGATAGCTGCGTTTTGGATTTAGAAGCAGATATTTCCCTGGGCTTACTGCTGTTTCTTCCTTATGCTGGTAATGGGCTGAAAACGCCTGTTTTGGGACTCTGCACAGAAAGTGTTTGCAGACTGCTGAATCCACACACGGGTTTAACTCTGGAAGTTGAGTGCACACATTGACAACCGTTCTGTTAGATAGCTGCGTTTTGGATTTAGAAGCAGATATTTCCCTGTGCTTACTGCTGTTTCTTCCATATGCCGGTAATGGGCTGAAAACGCCTGTTTTGGGACTCTGCACAGAAAGTGTTTGCAGACTGCTGAATCCACACACGGGTTTAACTCTGGAAGTTGAGTGCACACATTGACAACCGTTCTGTTAGATAGCTGCGTTTTGGATTTAGAAGCAGATATTTCCCTGTGCTTACTGCTGTTTCTTCCATATGCCGGTAATGGGCTGAAAACGCCTGTTTTGGGACTCTGCAGAGAAAGTGTTTGCAGACTGCTGAATCCATACACGGGTTTAACTCTGGAAGTTGAGTGCACACATTGACAACCGTTCTGTTAGATAGCTGCGTTTTGGATTTAGAAGCAGATATTTCCCAGTGCTTACTGCTGTTTCTTCCATATGCCGCTAATGGGCTGAAAACGCCTGTTTTGGGACTCTGCAGAGAAAGTGTTTGCAGACTGCTGAATCCACACACGGGTTTAACTCTGGAAGTTGAGTGCACACATTGACAACCGTTCTGTTAGATAGCTGCGTTTTGGATTTAGAAGCAGATATTTCCCTGTGCTTACTGCTGTTTCTTCCATATGCCGGTAATGGGCTGAAAACGCCTGTTTTGGGACTCTGCACAGAAAGTGTTTGCAGACTGCTGAATCCACACACGGGTTTAACTCTGGAAGTTGAGTGCACACATTGACAACCGTTCTGTTAGATAGCTGCGTTTTGGATTTAGAAGCAGATATTTCCCTGTGCTTACTGCTGTTTCTTCCATATGCCGGAAATGGGCTGAAAACGCCTGTTTTGGGACTCTGCAGAGAAAGTGTTTGCAGACTGCTGAATCCACACACGGGTTTAACTCTGGAAGTTGAGTGCACACATTGACAACCGTTCTGTTAGATAGCTGCGTTTTGGATTTAGAAGCAGATATTTCCCTGTGCTTACTGCTGTTTCTTCCATATGCCGGTAATGGGCTGAAAACGCCTGTTTTGGGACTCTGCAGAGAAAGTGTTTGCAGACTGCTGAATCCACACACGGGTTTAACTCTGGAAGTTGAGTGCACACATTGACAACCGTTCTGTTAGATAGCTGCGTTCTGGATTTAGAAGCAGATATTTCCCTGTGCTTACTGCTGTTTCTTCCATATGCCGGTAATGGGCTGAAAACGCCTGTTTTGGGACTCTGCAGAGAAAGTGTTTGCAGACTGCTGAATCCACACACGGGTTTAACTCTGGAAGTTGAGTGCACACATTGACAACCGTTCTGTTAGATAGCTGCGTTTTGGATTTAGAAGAAGATATTTCCCTGTGCTTACTGCTGTTTCTTCCATATGCCGGTAATGGGCTGAAAACGCCTGTTTTGGAACTCTGCAGAGAAAGTGTCTGCAGACTGCTGAATCCACACACGGGTTTAACTCTGGAAGTTGAGTGCACACATTGACAACCGTTCTGTTAGATAGCTGCGTTTTGGATTTAGAAGCAGATATTTCCCTGTGCTTACTGCTGTTTCTTCCATATGCCGGTAATGGGCTGAAAACGCCTGTTTTGGGACTCTGCAGAGAAAGTGTTTGCAGACTGCTGAATCCAGACACGGGTTTAACTCAGGAAGTTGACTGCACACATTGACAACCGTTCTGTTAGATAGCTGCGTTTTGGATTTAGAAGCAGATATTTCCCTGTGCTTACTGCTGTTTCTTCCATATGCCGGTAATGGGCTGAAAACGCCTGTTTTGGGACTCTGCAGAGAAAGTGTTTGCAGACTGCTGAATCCACACACGGGTTTAACTCTGGAAGTTGAGTGCACACATTGACAACCGTTCTGTTAGATAGCTGCGTTTTGGATTTAGAAGCAGATATTTCCCTGGGCTTACTGCTGTTTCTTCCATATGCCGGTAATGGGCTGAAAACGCCTGTTTTGGGACTCTGCACAGAAAGTGTTTGCAGACTGCTGAATCCACACACGGGTTTAACTCTGGAAGTTGAGTGCACACATTGACAACCGTTCTGTTAGATAGCTGCGTTTTGGATTTAGAAGCAGATATTTCCCGGTGCTTACTGCTGTTTCTTCCATATGCCGGTAATGAGCTGAAAATGCCTGTTTTGGGACTCTGCAGAGAAAATGTTTGCAGACTGCTGAATCCACACATGGGTTTAACTCAGGAAGTTGAGTGTACACATTGACAACCGTTCTGTTAGATAGCTGCGTTTTGGATTTCGAAGCATATATTTCCCTGTGCTTACTGCTGTTTCTTCCATATGCCGGTAATGGGCTGAAAACGCCTGTTTTGGGACTCTGCACAGAAAGTGTTTGCAGACTGCTGAATCCATACACGGGTTTAACTCTGGAAGTTGAGTGCACACATTGACAACCGTTCTGTTAGATAGCTGCGTTTTGGATTTAGAAGCAGATATTTCCCTGTGCTTACTGCTGTTTCTTCCATATGCCGGTAATGGGCTGAAAACGCCTGTTTTGGGACTCTGCACAGAAAGTGTTTGCAGACTGCTGAATCCACACACGGGTTTAACTCTGGAAGTTGAGTGCACACATTGACAACCGTTCTGTTAGATAGCTGCGTTTTGGATTTAGAAGCAGATATTTCCCGGTGCTTACTGCTGTTTCTTCCATATGCCGGAAATGGGCTGAAAACGCCTGTTTTGGGACTCTGCAGAGAAAGTGTTTGCAGACTGCTGAATCCACACACGGGTTTAACTCTGGAAGTTGAGTGCACACATTGACAACCGTTCTGTTAGATAGCTGCGTTTTGGATTTAGAAGCAGATATTTCCCTGTGCTTACTGATGTTTCTTCCATATGCTGGTAATGGGCTGAAAACGCCTGTTTTGGGACTCTGCACAGAAAGTGTTTGCAGACTGCTGAATCCACACACGGGTTTAACTCTGGAAGTTGAGTGCACACATTGACAACCGTTCTGTTAGATAGCTGCGTTTTGGATTTAGAAGCAGATATTTCCCTGTGCTTACTGCTGTTTCTTACATATGCCGGTAATGGGCTGAAAACGCCTGTTTTGGGACTCTGCACAGAAAGTGTTTGCAGACTGCTGAATCCACACACGGGTTTAACTCTGGAAGTTGAGTGCACACATTGACAACCGTTCTGTTAGATAGCTGCGTTTTGGATTTAGAAGCAGATATTTCCCTGTGCTTACTGCTGTTTCTTCCATATGCCGGTAATGGGCTGAAAACGCCTGTTTTGGGACTCTGCAGAGAAAGTGTCTGCAGACTGCTGAATCCACACACGGGTTTAACTCTGGAAGTTGAGTGCACACATTGACAACCGTTCTGTTAGATAGCTGCGTTTTGGATTTAGAAGCAGATATTTCCCTGTGCTTACTGCTGTTTCTTCCATATGCCGGTAATGGGCTGAAAACGCCTGTTTTGGGACTCTGCAGAGAAAGTGTTTGCAGACTGCTGAATCCACACATGGGTTTAACTCTGGAAGTTGAGTGCACACATTGACAACCGTTCTGTTAGATAGCTGCGTTTTGGATTTAGAAGCAGATATTTCCCTGTGCTTACTGCTGTTTCTTCCATATGCCGGTAATGGGCTGAAAACGCCTGTTTTGGGACTCTGCACAGAAAGTGTTTGCAGACTGCTGAATCCACACACGGGTTTAACTCTGGAAGTTGAGTGCACACATTGACAACCGTTCTGTTAGATAGCTGCGTTTTGGATTTAGAAGCAGATATTTCCCTGTGCTTACTGCTGTTTCTTCCATATGCCGGTAATGGGCTGAAAACGCCTGCTTTGGGACTCTGCAGAGAAAGTGTTTGCAGACTGCTGAATCCACACAAGGGTTTAACTCTGGAAGTTGAGTGCACACATTGACAACCGTTCTGTTAGATAGCTGCGTTTTGGATTTAGAAGCAGATATTTCCCTGTGCTTACTGCTGTTTCTTCCATATGCCGGTAATGGGCTGAAAACGCCTGTTTTGGGACTCTGCAGAGAAAGTGTTTGCAGACTGCTGAATCCACACACGGGTTTAACTCTGGAAGTTGAGTGCACACATTGACAACCGTTCTGTTAGATAGCTGCGTTTTGGATTTAGAAGCAGATATTTCCCTGTGCTTACTGCTGTTTCTTCCATATGCCGGTAATGGGCTGAAAACGCCTGTTTTGGGACTCTGCACAGAAAGTGTTTGCAGACTGCTGAATCCACACACGGGTTTAACTCTGGAAGTTGAGTGCACACATTGACAACCGTTCTGTTAGATAGCTGCGTTTTGGATTTAGAAGCAGATATTTCCCTGTGCTTACTGCTGTTTCTTCCATATGCCGGTAATGGGCTGAAAACGCCTGTTTTGGGACTCTGCAGAGAAAGTGTTGGCAGACTGCTGAATCCACACACGGGTTTAACTCTGGAAGTTGAGTGCACACATTGACAACCGTTCTGTTAGATAGCTGCGTTTTGGATTTAGAAGCAGATATTTCCCTGTGCTTACTGCTGTTTCTTCCATATGCCGGTAATGGGCTGAAAACGCCTGTTTTGGGACTCTGCAGAGAAAGTGTTTGCAGACTGCTGAATCCACACACGGGTTTAACTCAGGAAGTTGACTGCACACATTGACAACCGTTCTGTTAGATAGCTGCGTTTTGGATTTAGAAGCAGATATTTCCCTGTGCTTACTGCTGTTTCTTCCATATGCCGGTAATGGGCTGAAAACGCCTGTTTTGGGACTCTGCACAGAAAGTGTTTGCAAACTGCTGAATCCACACACGGGTTTAACTCTGGAAGTTGAGTGCACACATTGACAACCGTTCTGTTAGATAGCTGCGTTTTGGATTTAGAAGCAGATATTTCCCTGGGCTTACTGCTGTTTCTTCCATATGCCGGTAATGGGCTGAAAACGCCTGTTTTGGGACTCTGCACAGAAAGTGTTTGCAGACTGCTGAATCCACACACGGGTTTAACTCTGGAAGTTGAGTGCACACATTGACAACCGTTCTGTTAGATAGCTGCGTTTTGGATTTAGAAGCAGATATTTCCCTGTGCTTACTGCTGTTTCTTCCATATGCCGGTAATGGGCTGAAAACGCCTGTTTTGGGACTCTGCAGAGAAAGTGTTGGCAGACTGCTGAATCCACACACGGGTTTAACTCTGGAAGTTGAGTGCACACATTGACAACCGTTCTGTTAGATAGCTGCGTTTTGGATTTAGAAGCAGATATTTCCCTGTGCTTACTGCTGTTTCTTCCATATGCCGGTAATGGGCTGAAAACGCCTGTTTTGGGACTCTGCAGAGAAAGTGTTTGCAGACTGCTGAATCCACACACGGGTTTAACTCAGGAAGTTGACTGCACACATTGACAACCGTTCTGTTAGATAGCTGCGTTTTGGATTTAGAAGCAGATATTTCCCTGTGCTTACTGCTGTTTCTTCCATATGCCGGTAATGGGCTGAAAACGCCTGTTTTGGGACTCTGCACAGAAAGTGTTTGCAAACTGCTGAATCCACACACGGGTTTAACTCTGGAAGTTGAGTGCACACATTGACAACCGTTCTGTTAGATAGCTGCGTTTTGGATTTAGAAGCAGATATTTCCCTGTGCTTACTGCTGTTTCTTCCATATGCCGGTAATGGGCTGAAAACGCCTGTTTTGGGACTCTGCAGAGAAAGTGTTTGCAGACTGCTGAATCCACACACGGGTTTAACTCTGGAAGTTGAGTGCACACATTGACAACCGTTCTGTTAGATAGCTGCATTTTGGATTTAGAAGCAGATATTTCCCTGTGCTTACTGCTGTTTCTTCCATATGCCGGTAATGGGCTGAAAACGCCTGTTTGGGGACTCTGCAGAGAAAGTGTTTGCAGACTGCTGAATCCACACACTTGTTTAACTCTGGAAGTTGAGTGCACACATTGACAACCGTTCTGTTAGATAGCTGCGTTTTGGATTTAGAAGCAGATATTTCCCTGTGCTTACTGCTGTTTCTTCCATATGCCGGTAATGGGCTGAAAACGCCTGTTTTGGGACTCTGCAGAGAAAGTGTTTGCAGACTGCTGAATCCACACACGGGTTTAACTCTGGAAGTTGAGTGCACACATTGACAACCGTTCTGTTAGATAGCTGCGTTTTGGATTTAGAAGCAGATATTTCCCTGTGCTTACTGCTGTTTCTTCCATATGCCGGTAATGGGCTGAAAACGCCTGTTTTGGGACTCTGCACAGAAAGTGTTTGCAGACTGCTGAATCCACACACGGGTTTAACTCTGGAAGTTGAGTGCACACATTGACAACCGTTCTGTTAGATAGCTGCGTTTTGGATTTAGAAGCAGATATTTCCCTGTGCTTACTGATGCTTCTTCCATATGCCGGTAATGGGCTGAAAACGCCTGCTTTGGGACTCTGCACAGAAAGTGTTTGCAGACTGCTGAATCCACACACGGGTTTAACTCTGGAAGTTGAGTGCACACATTGACAACCGTTCTGTTAGATAGCTGCGTTTTGGATTTAGAAGCAGATATTTCCCTGTGCTTACTGCTGTTTCTTCCATATGCCGGTAATGGGATGAAAACGCCTGTTTTGGGACTCTGCAGAGAAAGTGTTTGCAGACTGCTGAATCCACACACGGGTTTAACTCAGGAAGTTGAGTGCACACATTGACAACCGCTCTGTTAGATAGCTGCGTTTTGGATTTAGAAGCAGATATTTCCCTGGGCTTACTGCTGTTTCTTCCTTATGCTGGTAATGGGCTGAAAACGCCTGTTTTGGGACTCTGCACAGAAAGTGTTTGCAGACTGCTGAATCCACACACGGGTTTAACTCTGGAAGTTGAGTGCACACATTGACAACCGTTCTGTTAGATAGCTGCGTTTTGGATTTAGAAGCAGATATTTCCCTGTGCTTACTGCTGTTTCTTCCATATGCCGGTAATGGGCTGAAAACGCCTGTTTTGGGACTCTGCAGAGAAAGTGTTTGCAGACTGCTGAATCCACACACGGGTTTAACTCTGGAAGTTGAGTGCACACATTGACAACCGTTCTGTTAGATAGCTGCGTTTTGGATTTAGAAGCAGATATTTCCCTGTGCTTACTGCTGTTTCTTCCATATGCCGGTAATGGGCTGAAAACGCCTGTTTTGGGACTCTGCAGAGAAAGTGTTTGCAGACTGCTGAATCCATACACGGGTTTAACTCTGGAAGTTGAGTGCACACATTGACAACCGTTCTGTTAGATAGCTGCGTTTTGGATTTAGAAGCAGATATTTCCCAGTGCTTACTGCTGTTTCTTCCATATGCCGCTAATGGGCTGAAAACGCCTGTTTTGGGACTCTGCAGAGAAAGTGTTTGCAGACTGCTGAATCCACACACGGGTTTAACTCTGGAAGTTGAGTGCACACATTGACAACCGTTCTGTTAGATAGCTGCGTTTTGGATTTAGAAGCAGATATTTCCCTGTGCTTACTGCTGTTTCTTCCATATGCCGGTAATGGGCTGAAAACGCCTGTTTTGGGACTCTGCACAGAAAGTGTTTGCAGACTGCTGAATCCACACACGGGTTTAACTCTGGAAGTTGAGTGCACACATTGACAACCGTTCTGTTAGATAGCTGCGTTTTGGATTTAGAAGCAGATATTTCCCTGTGCTTACTGCTGTTTCTTCCATATGCCGGAAATGGGCTGAAAACGCCTGTT
Source organism: Aotus nancymaae (assembly GCF_030222135.1). Classification (NCBI taxonomy): domain Eukaryota; kingdom Metazoa; phylum Chordata; class Mammalia; order Primates; family Aotidae; genus Aotus; species Aotus nancymaae. Next base: position 65,542 of record NW_026989124.1, read on the forward strand.
TTGGGACTCTGCAGAGAAAGTGTTTGCAGACTGCTGAATCCACACACGGGTTTAACTCTGGAAGTTGAGTGCACACATTGACAACCGTTCTGTTAGATAGCTGCGTTTTGGATTTAGAAGCAGATATTTCCCTGTGCTTACTGCTGTTTCTTCCATATGCCGGTAATGGGCTGAAAACGCCTGTTTTGGGACTCTGCAGAGAAAGTGTTTGCAGACTGCTGAATCCACACACGGGTTTAACTCTGGAAGTTGAGTGCACACATTGACAACCGTTCTGTTAGATAGCTGCGTTCTGGATTTAGAAGCAGATATTTCCCTGTGCTTACTGCTGTTTCTTCCATATGCCGGTAATGGGCTGAAAACGCCTGTTTTTGGGACTCTGCAGAGAAAGTGTTTGCAGACTGCTGAATCCACACACGGGTTTAACTCTGGAAGTTGAGTGCACACATTGACAACCGTTCTGTTAGATAGCTGCGTTTTGGATTTAGAAGAAGATATTTCCCTGTGCTTACTGCTGTTTCTTCCATATGCCGGTAATGGGCTGAAAACGCCTGTTTTGGGACTCTGCAGAGAAAGTGTCTGCAGACTGCTGAATCCACACACGGGTTTAACTCTGGAAGTTGAGTGCACACATTGACAACCGTTCTGTTAGATAGCTGCGTTTTGGATTTAGAAGCAGATATTTCCCTGTGCTTACTGCTGTTTCTTCCATATGCCGGTAATGGGCTGAAAACGCCTGTTTTGGGACTCTGCAGAGAAAGTGTTTGCAGACTGCTGAATCCAGACACGGGTTTAACTCAGGAAGTTGACTGCACACATTGACAACCGTTCTGTTAGATAGCTGCGTTTTGGATTTAGAAGCAGATATTTCCCTGTGCTTACTGCTGTTTCTTCCATATGCCGGTAATGGGCTGAAAACGCCTGTTTTGGGACTCTGCAGAGAAAGTGTTTGCAGACTGCTGAATCCACACACGGGTTTAACTCTGGAAGTTGAGTGCACACATTGACAACCGTTCTGTTAGATAGCTGCGTTTTGGATTTAGAAGCAGATATTTCCCTGGGCTTACTGCTGTTTCTTCCATATGCCGGTAATGGGCTGAAAACGCCTGTTTTGGGACTCTGCACAGAAAGTGTTTGCAGACTGCTGAATCCACACACGGGTTTAACTCTGGAAGTTGAGTGCACACATTGACAACCGTTCTGTTAGATAGCTGCGTTTTGGATTTAGAAGCAGATATTTCCCGGTGCTTACTGCTGTTTCTTCCATATGCCGGTAATGAGCTGAAAATGCCTGTTTTGGGACTCTGCAGAGAAAATGTTTGCAGACTGCTGAATCCACACATGGGTTTAACTCAGGAAGTTGAGTGTACACATTGACAACCGTTCTGTTAGATAGCTGCGTTTTGGATTTCGAAGCATATATTTCCCTGTGCTTACTGCTGTTTCTTCCATATGCCGGTAATGGGCTGAAAACGCCTGTTTTGGGACTCTGCACAGAAAGTGTTTGCAGACTGCTGAATCCATACACGGGTTTAACTCTGGAAGTTGAGTGCACACATTGACAACCGTTCTGTTAGATAGCTGCGTTTTGGATTTAGAAGCAGATATTTCCCTGTGCTTACTGCTGTTTCTTCCCATATGCCGGTAATGGGCTGAAAAACGCCTGTTTTGGGACTCTGCACAGAAAGTGTTTGCAGACTGCTGAATCCACACACGGGTTTAACTCTGGAAGTTGAGTGCACACATTGACAACCGTTCTGTTAGATAGCTGCGTTTTGGATTTAGAAGCAGACATTTCCCGGTGCTTACTGCTGTTTCTTCCATATGCCGGAAATGGGCTGAAAACGCCTGTTTTGGGACTCTGCAGAGAAAGTGTTTGCAGACTGCTGAATCCACACACGGGTTTAACTCTGGAAGTTGAGTGCACACATTGACAACCGTTCTGTTAGATAGCTGCGTTTTGGATTTAGAAGCAGATATTTCCCTGTGCTTACTGATGTTTCTTCCATATGCTGGTAATGGGCTGAAAACGCCTGTTTTGGGACTCTGCACAGAAAGTGTTTGCAGACTGCTGAATCCACACACGGGTTTAACTCTGGAAGTTGAGTGCACACATTGACAACCGTTCTGTTAGATAGCTGCGTTTTGGATTTAGAAGCAGATATTTCCCTGTGCTTACTGCTGTTTCTTACATATGCCGGTAATGGGCTGAAAACGCCTGTTTTGGGACTCTGCAGAGAAAGTGTTTGCAGACTGCTGAATCCACACACGGGTTTAACTCTGGAAGTTGAGTGCACACATTAACAACCGTTCTGTTAGATAGCTGCGTTTTGGATTTAGAAGCAGATATTTCCCGGTGCTTACTGCTGTTTCTTCCATATGCCGGTAATGGGCTGAAAACACCTGTTTTGGGACTCTGCAGAGAAAGTGTTTGCAGACTGCTGAATCCACACACGGGTTTAACTCTGGAAGTTGAGTGCACACATTGACAACCGTTCTGTTAGATAGCTGCGTTTTGGATTTAGAAGCAGATATTTCCCTGTGCTTACTGCTGTTTCTTCCATATGCCGGTAATGGGCTGAAAACGCCTGTTTTGGGACTCTGCAGAGAAAGTGTTTGCAGACTGCTGAATCCACACACGGGTTTAACTCTGGAAGTTGAGTGCACACATTGACAACCGTTCTGTTAGATAGCTGCGTTTTGGATTTAGAAGCAGATATTTCCGTTGCTTACTGCTGTTTCTTCCATATGCCGGTAATGGGCTGAAAACGCCTGTTTTGGGACTCTGCACAGAAAGTGTTTGCAGACTGCTGAATCCACACACGGGTTTAACTCTGGAAGTTGAGTGCACACATTGACAACCGTTCTGTTAGATAGCTGCGTTTTGGATTTAGAAGCAGATATTTCCCTGGGCTTACTGCTGTTTCTTCCATATGCCGGTAATGGGCTGAAAACGCCTGTTTTGGGACTCTGCACAGAAAGTGTTTGCAGACTGCTGAATCCACACACGGGTTTAACTCTGGAAGTTGAGTGCACACATTGACAACCGTTCTGTTAGATAGCTGCGTTTTGGATTTAGAAGCAGATATTTCCCTGTGCTTACTGCTGTTTCTTCCATATGCCGGTAATGGGCTGAAAACGCCTGTTTTGGGACTCTGCAGAGAAAGTGTCTGCAGACTGCTGAATCCACACACGGGTTTAACTCTGGAAGTTGAGTGCACACATTGACAACCGTTCGGTTAGATAGCTGCGTTTTGGATTTAGAAGCAGATATTTCCCTGTGCTTACTGCTGTTTCTTCCATATGCCGGTAATGGGCTGAAAACGCCTGTTTTGGGTCTCTGCAGAGAAAGTGTTTGCAGACTGCTGAATCCACACATGGGTTTAACTCTGGAAGTTGAGTGCACACATTGACAACCGTTCTGTTAGATAGCTGCGTTTTGGATTTAGAAGCAGATATTTCCCTGTGCTTACTGCTGTTTCTTCCATATGCCGGTAATGGGCTGAAAACGCCTGTTTTGGGACTCTGCACAGAAAGTGTTTGCAGACTGCTGAATCCACACACGGGTTTAACTCTGGAAGTTGAGTGCACACATTGACAACCGTTCTGTTAGATAGCTGCGTTTTGGATTTAGAAGCAGATATTTCCCTGTGCTTACTGCTGTTTCTTCCATATGCCGGTAATGGGCTGAAAACGCCTGTTTTGGGAATCTGCACAGAAAGTGTTTGCAGACTGCTGAATCCACACACGGGTTTAACTCTGGAAGTTGAGTGCACACATTGACAACCGTTCTGTTAGATAGCTGCGTTTTGGATTTAGAAGCAGATATTTCCCTGTGCTTACTGCTGTTTCTTCCATATGCCGGTAATGGGCTGAAAACGCCTGTTTTGGGACTCTGCAGAGAAAGTGTTTGCAGACTGCTGAATCCACACACGGGTTTAACTCTGGAAGTTGAGTGCACACATTGACAACCGTTCTGTTAGATAGCTGCGTTTTGGATTTAGAAGCAGATATTTCCCTGTGCTTACTGCTGTTTCTTCCATATGCCGGTAATGGGCTGAAAACGCCTGTTTTGGGACTCTGCAGAGAAAGTGTTTGCAGACTGCTGAATCCACACACGGGTTTAACTCTGGAAGTTGAGTGCACACATTGACAACCGTTCTGTTAGATAGCTGCGTTTTGGATTTAGAAGCAGATATTTCCCTGTGCTTACTGCTGTTTCTTCCATATGCCGGTAATGGGCTGAAAACGCCTGTTTTGGGACTCTGCAGAGAAAGTGTTTGCAGACTGCTGAATCCACACACGGGTTTAACTCTGGAAGTTGAGTGCACACATTGACAACCGTTCTGTTAGATAGCTGCGTTTTGGATTTAGAAGCAGATATTTCCCTGTGCTTACTGCTGTTTCTTCCATATGCCGGTAATGGGCTGAAAACGCCTGTTTTGGGACTCTGCAGAGAAAGTGTTGGCAGACTGCTGAATCCACACACGGGTTTAACTCTGGAAGTTGAGTGCACACATTGACAACCGTTCGGTTAGATAGCTGCGTTTTGGATTTAGAAGCAGATATTTCCCTGTGCTTACTGCTGTTTCTTCCATATGCCGGTAATGGGCTGAAAACGCCTGTTTTGGGACTCTGCAGAGAAAGTGTTTGCAGACTGCTGAATCCACACACGGGTTTAACTCAGGAAGTTGACTGCACACATTGACAACCGTTCTGTTAGATAGCTGCGTTTTGGATTTAGAAGCAGATATTTCCCTGTGCTTACTGCTGTTTCTTCCATATGCCGGTAATGGGCTGAAAACGCCTGTTTTGGGACTCTGCACAGAAAGTGTTTGCAGACTGCTGAATCCACACACGGGTTTAACTCTGGAAGTTGAGTGCACACATTGACAACCGTTCTGTTAGATAGCTGCGTTTTGGATTTAGAAGCAGATATTTCCCTGTGCTTACTGCTGTTTCTTCCATATGCCGGTAATGGGCTGAAAACGCCTGTTTTGGGACTCTGCACAGAAAGTGTTTGCAGACTGCTGAATACACACACGGGTTTAACTCTGGAAGTTGAGTGCACACATTGACAACCGTTCTGTTAGATAGCTGCGTTTTGGATTTAGAAGCAGATATTTCCCTGTGCTTACTGCTGTTTCTTCCATATGCCGGTAATGGGCTGAAAACGCCTGTTTTGGGACTCTGCAGAGAAAGTGTTTGCAGACTGCTGAATCCACACACGGGTTTAACTCTGGAAGTTGAGTGCACACATTGACAACCGTTCTGTTAGATAGCTGCGTTTTGGATTTAGAAGCAGATATTTCCCTGGGCTTACTGCTGTTTCTTCCATATGCCGGTAATGGGCTGAAAACGCCTGTTTTGGGACTCTGCAGAGAAAGTGTTTGCAGACTGCTGAATCCATACACGGGTTTAACTCTGGAAGTTGAGTGCACACATTGACAACCGTTCTGTTAGATAGCTGCGTTTTGGATTTAGAAGCAGATATTTCCCGGTGCTTACTGCTGTTTCTTCCATATGCCGGTAATGGGCTGAAAACGCCTGTTTTGGGACTCTGCAGAGAAAGTGTTTGCAGACTGCTGAATCCACACACGGGTTTAACTCTGGAAGTTGAGTGCACACATTGACAACCGTTCTGTTAGATAGCTGCGTTTTGAATTTAGAAGCAGATATTTCCCTGTGCTTACTGCTGTTTCTTCCATAGGCCGGTAATGGACTGAAAACGCCTGTTTTGGGACTCTGCACAGAAAGTGTTTGCAGACTGCTGAATCCACACACGGGTTTAACTCTGGAAGTTGAGTGCACACATTGACAACCGTTCTGTTAGATAGCTGCGTTTTGGATTTAGAAGCAGATATTTCCGTTGCTTACTGCTGTTTCTTCCATATGCCGGTAATGGGCTGAAAACGCCTGTTTTGGGACTCTGCACAGAAAGTGTTTGCAGACTGCTGAATCCACACACGGGTTTAACTCTGGAAGTTGAGTGCACACATTGACAACCGTTCTGTTAGATAGCTGCGTTTTGGATTTAGAAGCAGATATTTCCCTGTGCTTACTGCTGTTTCTTCCATATGCCGGTAATGGGCTGAAAACGCCTGTTTTGGGACTCTGCAGAGAAAGTGTTTGCAGACTGCTGAATCCACACACGGGTTTAACTCTGGAAGTTGAGTGCACACATTGACAACCGTTCTGTTAGATAGCTGCGTTTTGGATTTAGAAGCAGATATTTCCCTGTGCTTACTGCTGTTTCTTCCATATGCCGGTAATGGGCTGAAAACGCCTGTTTTGGGACTCTGCAGAGAAAGTGTTTGCAGACTGCTGAATCCACACACGGGTTTAACTCTGGAAGTTGAGTGCACACATTGACAACCGTTCTGTTAGATAGCTGCGTTTTGGATTTAGAAGCAGATATTTCCCTGTGCTTACTGCTGTTTTTTCCATATGCCGGTAATGGGCTGAAAACGCCTGTTTTGGGACTCTGCAGAGAAAGTGTCTGCAGACTGCTGAATCCACACACGGGTTTAACTCTGGAAGTTGAGTGCACACATTGACAACCGTTCTGTTAGATAGCTGCGTTTTGGATTTAGAAGCAGATATTTCCCTGTGCTTACTGCTGTTTCTTCCATATGCCGGTAATGGGCTGAAAACGCCTGTTTTGGGACTCTGCAGAGAAAGTGTTTGCAGACTGCTGAATCCACACACGGGTTTAACTCAGGAAGTTGACTGCACACATTGACAACCGTTCTGTTAGATAGCTGCGTTTTGGATTTAGAAGCAGATATTTCCCTGTGCTTACTGCTGTTTTTCCATATGCCGGTAATGGGCTGAAAACGCCTGTTTTGGGACTCTGCACAGAAAGTGTTTGCAGACTGCTGAATCCACACACGGGTTTAACTCTGGAAGTTGAGTGCACACATTGACAACCGTTCTGTTAGATAGCTGCGTTTTGGATTTAGAAGCAGATATTTCCCTGTGCTTACTGCTGTTTCTTCCGTATGCCGGTAATGGGCTGAAAACGCCTGTTTTGGGACTCTGCAGAGAAAGTGTTTGCAGACTGCTGAATCCACACACGGGTTTAACTCTGGAAGTTGAGTGCACACATTGACAACCGTTCTGTTAGATAGCTGCGTTTTGGATTTAGAAGCAGATATTTCCCGGTGCTTACTGCTGTTTCTTCCATATGCCGGTAATGAGCTGAAAATGCCTGTTTTGGGACTCTGCAGAGAAAATGTTTGCAGACTGCTGAATCCACACATGGGTTTAACTCAGGAAGTTGAGTGTACACATTGACAACCGTTCTGTTAGATAGCTGCGTTTTGGATTTCGAAGCATATATTTCCCTGTGCTTACTGCTGTTTCTTCCATATGCCGGTAATGGGCTGAAAACGCCTGTTTTGGGACTCTGCACAGAAAGTGTTTGCAGACTGCTGAATCCATACACGGGTTTAACTCTGGAAGTTGAGTGCACACATTGACAACCGTTCTGTTAGATAGCTGCGTTTTGGATTTAGAAGCAGATATTTCCCTGTGCTTACTGCTGTTTCTTCCATATGCCGGTAATGGGCTGAAAACGCCTGTTTTGGGACTCTGCACAGAAAGTGTTTGCAGACTGCTGAATCCACACACGGGTTTAACTCTGGAAGTTGAGTGCACACATTGACAACCGTTCTGTTAGATAGCTGCGTTTTGGATTTAGAAGCAGATATTTCCCGGTGCTTACTGCTGTTTCTTCCATATGCCGGAAATGGGCTGAAAACGCCTGTTTTGGGACTCTGCAGAGAAAGTGTTTGCAGACTGCTGAATCCACACACGGGTTTAACTCTGGAAGTTGAGTGCACACATTGACAACCGTTCTGTTAGATAGCTGCGTTTTGGATTTAGAAGCAGATATTTCCCTGTGCTTACTGCTGTTTCTTCCATATGCCGGTAATGGGCTGAAAACGCCTGTTTTGGGACTCTGCAGAGAAAGCGTTTGCAGACTGCTGAATCCACACACGGGTTTAACTCTGGAAGTTGAGTGCACACATTGACAACCGTTCTGTTAGATAGCTGCGTTTTGTATTTAGAAGCAGATATTTCCCTGGGCTTACTGCTGTTTCTTCCATATGCCGGTAATGGGCTGAAAACGCCTGTTTTGGGACTCTGCACAGAAAGTGTTTGCAGACTGCTGAATCCACACACGGGTTTAACTCTGGAAGTTGAGTGCACACATTGACAACCGTTCTGTTAGATAGCTGCGTTTTGGATTTAGAAGCAGATATTTCCCGGTGCTTACTGCTGTTTCTTCCATATGCCGGTAATGGGCTGAAAACACCTGTTTTGGGACTCTGCAGAGAAAGTGTTTGCAGACTGCTGAATCCACACACGGGTTTAACTCTGGAAGTTGAGTGCACACATTGACAACCGTTCTGTTAGATAGCTGCGTTTTGGATTTAGAAGCAGATATTTCCCTGTGCTTACTGCTGTTTCTTCCATATGCCGGTAATGGGCTGAAAACGCCTGTTTTGGGACTCTGCAGAGAAAGTGTTTGCAGACTGCTGAATCCACACACGGGTTTAACTCTGGAAGTTGAGTGCACACATTGACAACCGTTCTGTTAGATAGCTGCGTTTTGGATTTAGAAGCAGATATTTCCGTTGCTTACTGCTGTTTCTTCCATATGCCGGTAATGGGCTGAAAACGCCTGTTTTGGGACTCTGCACAGAAAGTGTTTGCAGACTGCTGAATCCACACACGGGTTTAACTCTGGAAGTTGAGTGCACACATTGACAACCGTTCTGTTAGATAGCTGCGTTTTGGATTTAGAAGCAGATATTTCCCTGTGCTTACTGCTGTTTCTTCCATATGCTGGTAATGGGCTGAAAACGCCTGTTTTGGGACTCTGCAGAGAAAGTGTTTGCAGACTGCTGAATCCACACACGGGTTTAACTCTGGAAGTTGAGTGCACACATTGACAACCGTTCTGTTAGATAGCTGCGTTTTGGATTTAGAAGCAGATATTTCCCTGGGCTTACTGCTCTTTCTTCCATATGCCGGTAATGGGCTGAAAACGCCTGTTTTGGGACTCTGCACAGAAAGTGTTTGCAGACTGCTGAATCCACACACGGGTTTAACTCTGGAAGTTGAGTGCACACAATGACAACCGTTCTGTTAGATAGCTGCGTTTTGGATTTAGAAGCAGATATTTCCCTGTGCTTACTGCTGTTTCTTCCATATGCCGGTAATGGGCTGAAAACGCCTGTTTTGGGACTCTGCAGAGAAAGTGTCTGCAGACTGCTGAATCCACACACGGGTTTAACTCTGGAAGTTGAGTGCACACATTGACAACCGTTCTGTTAGATAGCTGCGTTTTGGATTTAGAAGCAGATATTTCCCTGTGCTTACTGCTGTTTCTTCCATATGCCGGTAATGGGCTGAAAACGCCTGTTTTGGGACTCTGCAGAGAAAGTGTTTGCAGACTGCTGAATCCACACATGGGTTTAACTCTGGAAGTTGAGTGCACACATTGACAACCGTTCTGTTAGATAGCTGCGTTTTGGATTTAGAAGCAGATATTTCCCTGTGCTTACTGCTGTTTCTTCCATATGCCGGTAATGGGCTGAAAACGCCTGTTTTGGGACTCTGCAGAGAAAGGGTTTGCAGACTGCTGAATCCACACACGGGTTTAACTCTGGAAGTTGAGTGCACACATTGACAACCGTTCTGTTAGATAGCTGCGTTTTGGATTTAGAAGCAGATATTTCCGTTGCTTACTGCTGTTTCTTCCATATGCCGGTAATGGGCTGAAAACGCCTGTTTTGGGACTCTGCAGAGAAAGTGTTTGCAGACTGCTGAATCCACACACGGGTTTAACTCTGGAAGTTGAGTGCACACATTGACAACCGTTCTGTTAGATAGCTGCGTTTTGGATTTAGAAGCAGATATTTCCCTGTGCTTACTGCTGTTTCTTCCATATGCCGGTAATGGGCTGAAAACGCCTGTTTTGGGACTCTGCAGAGAAAGTGTTTGCAGACTGCTGAATCCACACACGGGTTTAACTCTGGAAGTTGAGTGCACACATTGACAACCGTTCTGTTAGATAGCTGCGTTTTGGATTTAGAAGCAGATATTTCCCTGGGCTTACTGCTGTTTCTTCCATATGCCGGTAATGGGCTGAAAACGCCTGTTTTGGGACTCTGCACAGAAAGTGTTTGCAGACTGCTGAATCCACACACGGGTTTAACTCTGGAAGTTGAGTGCACACATTGACAACCGTTCTGTTAGATAGCTGCGTTTTGGATTTAGAAGCAGATATTTCCCGGTGCTTACTGCTGTTTCTTCCATATGCCGGTAATTAGCTGAAAATGCCTGTTTTGGGACTCTGCAGAGAAAATGTTTGCAGAGTGCTGAATCCACACATGGGTTTAACTCAGGAAGTTGAGTGTACACATTGACAACCGTTCTGTTAGATAGCTGCGTTTTGGATTTCGAAGCATATATTTCCCTGTGCTTACTGCTGTTTCTTCCATATGCCGGTAATGGGCTGAAAACGCCTGTTTTGGGACTCTGCACAGAAAGTGTTTGCAGACTACTGAATCCATACACGGGTTTAACTCTGGAAGTTGAGTGCACACATTGACAACCGTTCTGTTAGATAGCTGCGTTTTGGATTTAGAAGCAGATATTTCCCTGTGCTTACTGCTGTTTCTTCCATATGCCGGTAATGGGCTGAAAACGCCTGTTTTGGGACTCTGCACAGAAAGTGTTTGCAGACTGCTGAATCCACACACGGGTTTAACTCTGGAAGTTGAGTGCACACATTGACAACCGTTCTGTTAGATAGCTGCGTTTTGGATTTAGAAGCAGATATTTCCCGGTGCTTACTGCTGTTTCTTCCATATGCCGGAAATGGGCTGAAAACGCCTGTTTTGGGACTCTGCAGAGAAAGTGTTTGCAGACTGCTGAATCCACACACGGGTTTAACTCTGGAAGTTGAGTGCACACATTGACAACCGTTCTGTTAGATAGCTGCGTTTTGGATTTAGAAGCAGATATTTCCCTGTGCTTACTGATGTTTCTTCCATATGCTGGTAATGGGCTGAAAACGCCTGTTTTGGGACTCTGCACAGAAAGTGTTTGCAGACTGCTGAATCCACACACGGGTTTAACTCTGGAAGTTGAGTGCACACATTGACAACCGTTCTGTTAGATAGCTGCGTTTTGGATTTAGAAGCAGATATTTCCCTGTGCTTACTGCTGTTTCTTACATATGCCGGTAATGGGCTGAAAACGCCTGTTTTGGGACTCTGCAGAGAAAGTGTTTGCAGACTGCTGAATCCACACACGGGTTTAACTCTGGAAGTTGAGTGCACACATTAACAACCGTTCTTTTAGATAGCTGCGTTTTGGATTTAGAAGCAGATATTTCCCGGTGCTTACTGCTGTTTCTTCCATATGCCGGTAATGGGCTGAAAACACCTGTTTTGGGACTCTGCAGAGAAAGTGTTTGCAGACTGCTGAATCCACACACGGGTTTAACTCTGGAAGTTGAGTGCACACATTGACAACCGTTCTGTTAGATAGCTGCGTTTTGGATTTAGAAGCAGATATTTCCCTGTGCTTACTGCTGTTTCTTCCATATGCCGGTAATGGGCTGAAAACGCCTGTTTTGGGACTCTGCAGAGAAAGTGTTTGCAGAGTGCTGAATCCACACACGGGTTTAACTCTGGAAGTTGAGTGCACACATTGACAACCGTTCTGTTAGATAGCTGCGTTTTGGATTTAGAAGCAGATATTTCCGTTGCTTACTGCTGTTTCTTCCATATGCCGGTAATGGGCTGAAAACGCCTGTTTTGGGACTCTGCACAGAAAGTGTTTGCAGACTGCTGAATCCACACACGGGTTTAACTCTGGAAGTTGAGTGCACACATTGACAACCGTTCTGTTAGATAGCTGCGTTTTGGATTTAGAAGCAGATATTTCCCTGTGCTTACTGCTGTTTCTTCCATATGCCGGTAATGGGCTGAAAACGCCTGTTTTGGGACTCTGCAGAGAAAGTGTCTGCAGACTGCTGAATCCACACACGGGTTTAACTCTGGAAGTTGAGTGCACACATTGACAACCGTTCTGTTAGATAGCTGCGTTTTGGATTTAGAAGCAGATATTTCCCTGTGCTTACTGCTGTTTCTTCCATATGCCGGTAATGGGCTGAAAACGCCTGTTTTGGGACTCTGCAGAGAAAGTGTTTGCAGACTGCTGAATCCACACATGGGTTTAACTCTGGAAGTTGAGTGCACACATTGACAACCGTTCTGTTAGATAGCTGCGTTTTGGATTTAGAAGCAGATATTTCCCTGTGCTTACTGCTGTTTCTTCCATATGCCGGTAATGGGCTGAAAACGCCTGTTTTGGGACTCTGCACAGAAAGTGTTTGCAGACTGCTGAATCCACACACGGGTTTAACTCTGGAAGTTGAGTGCACACATTGACAACCGTTCTGTTAGATAGCTGCGTTTTGGATTTAGAAGCAGATATTTCCCTGTGCTTACTGCTGTTTCTTCCATATGCCGGTAATGGGCTGAAAACGCCTGTTTTGGGACTCTGCACAGAAAGTGTTTGCAGACTGCTGAATCCACACACGGGTTTAACTCTGGAAGTTGAGTGCACACATTGACATCCGTTCTGTTAGATAGCTGCGTTTTGGATTTAGAAGCAGATATTTCCCTGTGCTTACTGCTGTTTCTTCCATATGCCGGTAATGGGCTGAAAACGCCTGTTTTGGGACTCTGCAGAGAAAGTGTTTGCAGACTGCTGAATCCACACACGGGTTTAACTCTGGAAGTTGAGTGCACACATTGACAACCGTTCTGTTAGATAGCTGCGTTTTGGATTTAGAAGCAGATATTTCCCTGTGCTTACTGCTGTTTCTTCCATATGCCGGTAATGGGCTGAAAACGCCTGTTTTGGGACTCTGCAGAGAAAGTGTTTGCAGACTGCTGAATCCATACACGGGTTTAACTCTGGAAGTTGAGTGCACACATTGACAACCGTTCTGTTAGATAGCTGCGTTTTGGATTTAGAAGCAGATATTTCCCGGTGCTTACTGCTGTTTCTTCCATATGCCGGTAATGGGCTGAAAACGCCTGTTTTGGGACTCTGCAGAGAAAGTGTTTGCAGACTGCTGAATCCACACACGGGTTTAACTCTGGAAGTTGAGTGCACACATTGACAACCGTTCTGTTAGATAGCTGCGTTTTGGATTTAGAAGCAGATATTTCCCTGTGCTTACTGCTGTTTCTTCCATATGCCGGTAATGGACTGAAAACGCCTGTTTTGGGACTCTGCACAGAAAGTGTTTGCAGACTGCTGAATCCACACACGGGTTTAACTCTGGAAGTTGAGTGCACACATTGACAACCGTTCTGTTAGATAGCTGCGTTTTGGATTTAGAAGCAGATATTTCCGTTGCTTACTGCTGTTTCTTCCATATGCCGGTAATGGGCTGAAAACGCCTGTTTTGGGACTCTGCACAGAAAGTGTTTGCAGACTGCTGAATCCACACACGGGTTTAACTCTGGAAGTTGAGTGCACACATTGACAACCGTTCTGTTAGATAGCTGCGTTTTGGATTTAGAAGCAGATATTTCCCTGTGCTTACTGCTGTTTCTTCCATATGCCGGTAATGGGCTGAAAACGCCTGTTTTGGGACTCTGCAGAGAAAGTGTTTGCAGACTGCTGAATCCACACACGGGTTTAACTCTGGAAGTTGAGTGCACACATTGACAACCGTTCTGTTAGATAGCTGCGTTTTGGATTTAGAAGCAGATATTTCCCTGTGCTTACTGCTGTTTCTTCCATATGCCGGTAATGGGCTGAAAACGCCTGTTTTGGGACTCTGCAGAGAAAGTGTTTGCAGACTGCTGAATCCACACACGGGTTTAACTCTGGAAGTTGAGTGCACACATTGACAACCGTTCTGTTAGATAGCTGCGTTTTGGATTTAGAAGCAGATATTTCCCTGTGCTTACTGCTGTTTTTTCCATATGCCGGTAATGGGCTGAAAACGCCTGTTTTGGGACTCTGCAGAGAAAGTGTCTGCAGACTGCTGAATCCACACACGGGTTTAACTCTGGAAGTTGAGTGCACACATTGACAACCGTTCTGTTAGATAGCTGCGTTTTGGATTTAGAAGCAGATATTTCCCTGTGCTTACTGCTGTTTCTTCCATATGCCGGTAATGGGCTGAAAACGCCTGTTTTGGGACTCTGCACAGAAAGTGTTTGCAGACTGCTGAATCCACACACGGGTTTAACTCTGGAAGTTGAGTGCACACATTGACAACCGTTCTGTTAGATAGCTGCGTTTTGGATTTAGAAGCAGATATTTCCCTGTGCTTACTGCTGTTTCTTCCGTATGCCGGTAATGGGCTGAAAACGCCTGTTTTGGGACTCTGCAGAGAAAGTGTTTGCAGACTGCTGAATCCACACACGGGTTTAACTCTGGAAGTTGAGTGCACACATTGACAACCGTTCTGTTAGATAGCTGCGTTTTGGATTTAGAAGCAGATATTTCCCGGTGCTTACTGCTGTTTCTTCCATATGCCGGTAATGAGCTGAAAATGCCTGTTTTGGGACTCTGCAGAGAAAATGTTTGCAGACTGCTGAATCCACACATGGGTTTAACTCAGGAAGTTGAGTGTACACATTGACAACCGTTCTGTTAGATAGCTGCGTTTTGGATTTCGAAGCATATATTTCCCTGTGCTTACTGCTGTTTCTTCCATATGCCGGTAATGGGCTGAAAACGCCTGTTTTGGGACTCTGCACAGAAAGTGTTTGCAGACTGCTGAATCCATACACGGGTTTAACTCTGGAAGTTGAGTGCACACATTGACAACCGTTCTGTTAGATAGCTGCGTTTTGGATTTAGAAGCAGATATTTCCCTGTGCTTACTGCTGTTTCTTCCATATGCCGGTAATGGGCTGAAAACGCCTGTTTTGGGACTCTGCACAGAAAGTGTTTGCAGACTGCTGAATCCACACACGGGTTTAACTCTGGAAGTTGAGTGCACACATTGACAACCGTTCTGTTAGATAGCTGCGTTTTGGATTTAGAAGCAGATATTTCCCGGTGCTTACTGCTGTTTCTTCCATATGCCGGAAATGGGCTGAAAACGCCTGTTTTGGGACTCTGCACAGAAAGTGTTTGCAGACTGCTGAATCCACACACGGGTTTAACTCTGGAAGTTGAGTGCACACATTGACAACCGTTCTGTTAGATAGCTGCGTTTTGGATTTAGAAGCAGATATTTCCCTGTGCTTACTGCTGTTTCTTCCATATGCTGGTAATGGGCTGAAAACGCCTGTTTTGGGACTCTGCACAGAAAGTGTTTGCAGACTGCTGAATCCACACACGGGTTTAACTCTGGAAGTTGAGTGCACACAATGACAACCGTTCTGTTAGATAGCTGCGTTTTGGATTTAGAAGCAGATATTTCCCTGTGCTTACTGCTGTTTCTTCCATATGCCGGTAATGGGCTGAAAACGCCTGTTTTGGGACTCTGCAGAGAAAGTGTCTGCAGACTGCTGAATCCACACACGGGTTTAACTCTGGAAGTTGAGTGCACACATTGACAACCGTTCTGTTAGATAGCTGCGTTTTGGATTTAGAAGCAGATATTTCCCTGTGCTTACTGCTGTTTCTTCCATATGCCGGTAATGGGCTGAAAACGCCTGTTTTGGGACTCTTTAGAGAAAGTGTTTGCAGACTGCTGAATCCACACATGGGTTTAACTCTGGAAGTTGAGTGCACACATTGACAACCGTTCTGTTAGATAGCTGCGTTTTGGATTTAGAAGCAGATATTTCCCTGTGCTTACTGCTGTTTCTTCCATATGCCGGTAATGGGCTGAAAACGCCTGTTTTGGGACTCTGCAGAGAAAGTGTTTGCAGACTGCTGAATCCACACACGGGTTTAACTCTGGAAGTTGAGTGCACACATTGACAACCGTTCTGTTAGATAGCTGCGTTTTGGATTTAGAAGCAGATATTTCCGTTGCTTACTGCTGTTTCTTCCATATGCCGGTAATGGGCTGAAAACGCCTGTTTTGGGACTCTGCACAGAAAGTGTTTGCAGACTGCTGAATCCACACACGGGTTTAACTCTGGAAGTTGAGTGCACACATTGACAACCGTTCTGTTAGATAGCTGCGTTTTGGATTTAGAAGCAGATATTTCCCTGTGCTTACTGCTGTTTCTTCCATATGCCGGTAATGGGCTGAAAACGCCTGTTTTGGGACTCTGCAGAGAAAGTGTTTGCAGACTGCTGAATCCACACACGGGTTTAACTCTGGAAGTTGAGTGCACACATTGACAACCGTTCTGTTAGATAGCTGCGTTTTGGATTTAGAAGCAGATATTTCCCTGGGCTTACTGCTGTTTCTTCCATATGCCGGTAATGGGCTGAAAACGCCTGTTTTGGGACTCTGCACAGAAAGTGTTTGCAGACTGCTGAATCCACACACGGGTTTAACTCTGGAAGTTGAGTGCACACATTGACAACCGTTCTGTTAGATAGCTGCGTTTTGGATTTAGAAGCAGATATTTCCCGGTGCTTACTGCTGTTTCTTCCATATGCCGGTAATGAGCTGAAAATGCCTGTTTTGGGACTCTGCAGAGAAAATGTTTGCAGACTGCTGAATCCACACATGGGTTTAACTCAGGAAGTTGAGTGTACACATTGACAACCGTTCTGTTAGATAGCTGCGTTTTGGATTTCGAAGCATATATTTCCCTGTGCTTACTGCTGTTTCTTCCATATGCCGGTAATGGGCTGAAAACGCCTGTTTTGGGACTCTGCACAGAAAGTGTTTGCAGACTGCTGAATCCATACACGGGTTTAACTCTGGAAGTTGAGTGCACACATTGACAACCGTTCTGTTAGATAGCTGCGTTTTGGATTTAGAAGCAGATATTTCCCTGTGCTTACTGCTGTTTCTTCCATATGCCGGTAATGGGCTGAAAACGCCTGTTTTGGGACTCTGCACAGAAAGTGTTTGCAGACTGCTGAATCCACACACGGGTTTAACTCTGGAAGTTGAGTGCACACATTGACAACCGTTCTGTTAGATAGCTGCGTTTTGGATTTAGAAGCAGATATTTCCCGGTGCTTACTGCTGTTTCTTCCATATGCCGGAAATGGGCTGAAAACGCCTGTTTTGGGACTCTGCAGAGAAAGTGTTTGCAGACTGCTGAATCCACACACGGGTTTAACTCTGGAAGTTGAGTGCACACATTGACAACCGTTCTGTTAGATAGCTGCGTTTTGGATTTAGAAGCAGATATTTCCCTGTGCTTACTGATGTTTCTTCCATATGCTGGTAATGGGCTGAAAACGCCTGTTTTGGGACTCGGCACAGAAAGTGTTTGCAGACTGCTGAATCCACACACGGGTTTAACTCTGGAAGTTGAGTGCACACATTGACAACCGTTCTGTTAGATAGCTGCGTTTTGGATTTAGAAGCAGATATTTCCCTGTGCTTACTGCTGTTTCTTACATATGCCGGTAATGGGCTGAAAACGCCTGTTTTGGGACTCTGCAGAGAAAGTGTTTGCAGACTGCTGAATCCACACACGGGTTTAACTCTGGAAGTTGAGTGCACACATTAACAACCGTTCTTTTAGATAGCTGCGTTTTGGATTTAGAAGCAGATATTTCCCGGTGCTTACTGCTGTTTCTTCCATATGCCGGTAATGGGCTGAAAACACCTGTTTTGGGACTCTGCAGAGAAAGTGTTTGCAGACTGCTGAATCCACACACGGGTTTAACTCTGGAAGTTGAGTGCACACATTGACAACCGTTCTGTTAGATAGCTGCGTTTTGGATTTAGAAGCAGATATTTCCCTGTGCTTACTGCTGTTTCTTCCATATGCCGGTAATGGGCTGAAAACGCCTGTTTTGGGACTCTGCAGAGAAAGTGTTTGCAGAGTGCTGAATCCACACACGGGTTTAACTCTGGAAGTTGAGTGCACACATTGACAACCGTTCTGTTAGATAGCTGCGTTTTGGATTTAGAAGCAGATATTTCCGTTGCTTACTGCTGTTTCTTCCATATGCCGGTAATGGGCTGAAAACGCCTGTTTTGGGACTCTGCACAGAAAGTGTTTGCAGACTGCTGAATCCACACACGGGTTTAACTCTGGAAGTTGAGTGCACACATTGACAACCGTTCTGTTAGATAGCTGCGTTTTGGATTTAGAAGCAGATATTTCCCTGTGCTTACTGCTGTTTCTTCCATATGCCGGTAATGGGCTGAAAACGCCTGTTTTGGGACTCTACACAGAAAGTGTTTGCAGACTGCTGAATCCACACACGGGTTTAACTCTGGAAGTTGAGTGCACACATTGACAACCGTTCTGTTAGATAGCTGCGTTTTGGATTTAGAAGCAGATATTTCCCTGGGCTTACTGCTGTTTCTTCCATATGCCGGTAATGGGCTGAAAACGCCTGTTTTGGGACTCTGCACAGAAAGTGTTTGCAGACTGCTGAATCCACACACGGGTTTAACTCTGGAAGTTGAGTGCACACATTGACAACCGTTCTGTTAGATAGCTGCGTTTTGGATTTAGAAGCAGATATTTCCCTGTGCTTACTGCTGTTTCTTCCATATGCCGGTAATGGGCTGAAAACGCCTGTTTTGGGACTCTGCAGAGAAAGTGTCTGCAGACTGCTGAATCCACACACGGGTTTAACTCTGGAAGTTGAGTGCACACATTGACAACCGTTCTGTTAGATAGCTGCGTTTTGGATTTAGAAGCAGATATTTCCCTGTGCTTACTGCTGTTTCTTCCATATGCCGGTAATGGGCTGAAAACGCCTGTTTTGGGACTCTGCAGAGAAAGTGTTTGCAGACTGCTGAATCCACACATGGGTTTAACTCTGGAAGTTGAGTGCACACATTGACAACCGTTCTGTTAGATAGCTGCGTTTTGGATTTAGAAGCAGATATTTCCATGTGCTTACTGCTGTTTCTTCCATATGCCGGTAATGGGCTGAAAACGCCTGTTTTGGGACTCTGCACAGAAAGTGTTTGCAGACTGCTGAATCCACACACGGGTTTAACTCTGGAAGTTGAGTGCACACATTGACAACCGTTCTGTTAGATAGCTGCGTTTTGGATTTAGAAGCAGATATTTCCCTGTGCTTACTGCTGTTTCTTCCATATGCCGGTAATGGGCTGAAAACGCCTGTTTTGGGACTCTGCACAGAAAGTGTTTGCAGACTGCTGAATCCACACACGGGTTTAACTCTGGATGTTGAGTGCACACATTGACAACCGTTCTGTTAGATAGCTGCGTTTTGGATTTAGAAGCAGATATTTCCCTGTGCTTACTGCTGTTTCTTCCATATGCCGGTAATGGGCTGAAAACGCCTGTTTTGGGACTCTGCAGAGAAAGTGTTTGCAGACTGCTGAATCCATACACGGGTTTAACTCTGGAAGTTGAGTGCACACATTGACAACCGTTCTGTTAGATAGCTGCGTTTTGGATTTAGAAGCAGATATTTCCCAGTGCTTACTGCTGTTTCTTCCATATGCCGCTAATGGGCTGAAAACGCCTGTTTTGGGACTCTGCAGAGAAAGTGTTTGCAGACTGCTGAATCCACACACGGGTTTAACTCTGGAAGTTGAGTGCACACATTGACAACCGTTCTGTTAGATAGCTGCGTTTTGGATTTAGAAGCAGATATTTCCCTGTGCTTACTGCTGTTTCTTCCATATGCCGGTAATGGGCTGAAAACGCCTGTTTTGGGACTCTGCACAGAAAGTGTTTGCAGACTGCTGAATCCACACACGGGTTTAACTCTGGAAGTTGAGTGCACACATTGACAACCGTTCTGTTAGATAGCTGCGTTTTGGATTTAGAAGCAGATATTTCCCTGTGCTTACTGCTGTTTCTTCCATATGCCGGTAATGGGCTGAAAACGCCTGTTTTGGGACTCTGCAGAGAAAGTGTCTGCAGACTGCTGAATCCACACACGGGTTTAACTCTGGAAGTTGAGTGCACACATTGACAACCGTTCTGTTAGATAGCTGCGTTTTGGATTTAGAAGCAGATATTTCCCTGTGCTTACTGCTGTTTCTTCCATATGCCGGTAATGGGCTGAAAACGCCTGTTTTGGGACTCTTTAGAGAAAGTGTTTGCAGACTGCTGAATCCACACATGGGTTTAACTCTGGAAGTTGAGTGCACACATTGACAACCGTTCTGTTAGATAGCTGCGTTTTGGATTTAGAAGCAGATATTTCCCTGTGCTTACTGCTGTTTCTTCCATATGCCGGTAATGGGCTGAAAACGCCTGTTTTGGGACTCTGCAGAGAAAGTGTTTGCAGACTGCTGAATCCACACACGGGTTTAACTCTGGAAGTTGAGTGCACACATTGACAACCGTTCTGTTAGATAGCTGCGTTTTGGATTTAGAAGCAGATATTTCCGTTGCTTACTGCTGTTTCTTCCATATGCCGGTAATGGGCTGAAAACGCCTGTTTTGGGACTCTGCACAGAAAGTGTTTGCAGACTGCTGAATCCACACACGGGTTTAACTCTGGAAGTTGAGTGCACACATTGACAACCGTTCTGTTAGATAGCTGCGTTTTGGATTTAGAAGCAGATATTTCCCTGTGCTTACTGCTGTTTCTTCCATATGCCGGTAATGGGCTGAAAACGCCTGTTTTGGGACTCTGCAGAGAAAGTGTTTGCAGACTGCTGAATCCACACACGGGTTTAACTCTGGAAGTTGAGTGCACACATTGACAACCGTTCTGTTAGATAGCTGCGTTTTGGATTTAGAAGCAGATATTTCCCTGGGCTTACTGCTGTTTCTTCCATATGCCGGTAATGGGCTGAAAACGCCTGTTTTGGGACTCTGCACAGAAAGTGTTTGCAGACTGCTGAATCCACACACGGGTTTAACTCTGGAAGTTGAGTGCACACATTGACAACCGTTCTGTTAGATAGCTGCGTTTTGGATTTAGAAGCAGATATTTCCCGGTGCTTACTGCTGTTTCTTCCATATGCCGGTAATGAGCTGAAAATGCCTGTTTTGGGACTCTGCAGAGAAAATGTTTGCAGACTGCTGAATCCACACATGGGTTTAACTCAGGAAGTTGAGTGTACACATTGACAACCGTTCTGTTAGATAGCTGCGTTTTGGATTTCGAAGCATATATTTCCCTGTGCTTACTGCTGTTTCTTCCATATGCCGGTAATGGGCTGAAAACGCCTGTTTTGGGACTCTGCACAGAAAGTGTTTGCAGACTGCTGAATCCATACACGGGTTTAACTCTGGAAGTTGAGTGCACACATTGACAACCGTTCTGTTAGATAGCTGCGTTTTGGATTTAGAAGCAGATATTTCCCTGTGCTTACTGCTGTTTCTTCCATATGCCGGTAATGGGCTGAAAACGCCTGTTTTGGGACTCTGCACAGAAAGTGTTTGCAGACTGCTGAATCCACACACGGGTTTAACTCTGGAAGTTGAGTGCACACATTGACAACCGTTCTGTTAGATAGCTGCGTTTTGGATTTAGAAGCAGATATTTCCCGGTGCTTACTGCTGTTTCTTCCATATGCCGGAAATGGGCTGAAAACGCCTGTTTTGGGACTCTGCAGAGAAAGTGTTTGCAGACTGCTGAATCCACACACGGGTTTAACTCTGGAAGTTGAGTGCACACATTGACAACCGTTCTGTTAGATAGCTGCGTTTTGGATTTAGAAGCAGATATTTCCCTGTGCTTACTGATGTTTCTTCCATATGCTGGTAATGGGCTGAAAACGCCTGTTTTGGGACTCGGCACAGAAAGTGTTTGCAGACTGCTGAATCCACACACGGGTTTAACTCTGGAAGTTGAGTGCACACATTGACAACCGTTCTGTTAGATAGCTGCGTTTTGGATTTAGAAGCAGATATTTCCCTGTGCTTACTGCTGTTTCTTACATATGCCGGTAATGGGCTGAAAACGCCTGTTTTGGGACTCTGCAGAGAAAGTGTTTGCAGACTGCTGAATCCACACACGGGTTTAACTCTGGAAGTTGAGTGCACACATTAACAACCGTTCTTTTAGATAGCTGCGTTTTGGATTTAGAAGCAGATATTTCCCGGTGCTTACTGCTGTTTCTTCCATATGCCGGTAATGGGCTGAAAACACCTGTTTTGGGACTCTGCAGAGAAAGTGTTTGCAGACTGCTGAATCCACACACGGGTTTAACTCTGGAAGTTGAGTGCACACATTGACAACCGTTCTGTTAGATAGCTGCGTTTTGGATTTAGAAGCAGATATTTCCCTGTGCTTACTGCTGTTTCTTCCATATGCCGGTAATGGGCTGAAAACGCCTGTTTTGGGACTCTGCAGAGAAAGTGTTTGCAGAGTGCTGAATCCACACACGGGTTTAACTCTGGAAGTTGAGTGCACACATTGACAACCGTTCTGTTAGATAGCTGCGTTTTGGATTTAGAAGCAGATATTTCCGTTGCTTACTGCTGTTTCTTCCATATGCCGGTAATGGGCTGAAAACGCCTGTTTTGGGACTCTGCACAGAAAGTGTTTGCAGACTGCTGAATCCACACACGGGTTTAACTCTGGAAGTTGAGTGCACACATTGACAACCGTTCTGTTAGATAGCTGCGTTTTGGATTTAGAAGCAGATATTTCCCTGTGCTTACTGCTGTTTCTTCCATATGCTGGTAATGGGCTGAAAACGCCTGTTTTGGGACTCTGCACAGAAAGTGTTTGCAGACTGCTGAATCCACACACGGGTTTAACTCTGGAAGTTGAGTGCACACAATGACAACCGTTCTGTTAGATAGCTGCGTTTTGGATTTAGAAGCAGATATTTCCCTGTGCTTACTGCTGTTTCTTCCATATGCCGGTAATGGGCTGAAAACGCCTGTTTTGGGACTCTGCAGAGAAAGTGTCTGCAGACTGCTGAATCCACACACGGGTTTAACTCTGGAAGTTGAGTGCACACATTGACAACCGTTCTGTTAGATAGCTGCGTTTTGGATTTAGAAGCAGATATTTCCCTGTGCTTACTGCTGTTTCTTCCATATGCCGGTAATGGGCTGAAAACGCCTGTTTTGGGACTCTTTAGAGAAAGTGTTTGCAGACTGCTGAATCCACACATGGGTTTAACTCTGGAAGTTGAGTGCACACATTGACAACCGTTCTGTTAGATAGCTGCGTTTTGGATTTAGAAGCAGATATTTCCCTGTGCTTA
Source organism: Aotus nancymaae (assembly GCF_030222135.1). Lineage (NCBI taxonomy): Eukaryota > Metazoa > Chordata > Mammalia > Primates > Aotidae > Aotus > Aotus nancymaae. The sequence continues at coordinate 88,799 of NW_026989124.1, forward strand.
CTGCTGTTTCTTCCATATGCCGGTAATGGGCTGAAAACGCCTGTTTTGGGACTCTGCAGAGAAAGTGTTTGCAGACTGCTGAATCCACACACGGGTTTAACTCTGGAAGTTGAGTGCACACATTGACAACCGTTCTGTTAGATAGCTGCGTTTTGGATTTAGAAGCAGATATTTCCGTTGCTTACTGCTGTTTCTTCCATATGCCGGTAATGGGCTGAAAACGCCTGTTTTGGGACTCTGCACAGAAAGTGTTTGCAGACTGCTGAATCCACACACGGGTTTAACTCTGGAAGTTGAGTGCACACATTGACAACCGTTCTGTTAGATAGCTGCGTTTTGGATTTAGAAGCAGATATTTCCCTGTGCTTACTGCTGTTTCTTCCATATGCCGGTAATGGGCTGAAAACGCCTGTTTTGGGACTCTGCAGAGAAAGTGTTTGCAGACTGCTGAATCCACACACGGGTTTAACTCTGGAAGTTGAGTGCACACATTGACAACCGTTCTGTTAGATAGCTGCGTTTTGGATTTAGAAGCAGATATTTCCCTGGGCTTACTGCTGTTTCTTCCATATGCCGGTAATGGGCTGAAAACGCCTGTTTTGGGACTCTGCACAGAAAGTGTTTGCAGACTGCTGAATCCACACACGGGTTTAACTCTGGAAGTTGAGTGCACACATTGACAACCGTTCTGTTAGATAGCTGCGTTTTGGATTTAGAAGCAGATATTTCCCGGTGCTTACTGCTGTTTCTTCCATATGCCGGTAATGAGCTGAAAATGCCTGTTTTGGGACTCTGCAGAGAAAATGTTTGCAGACTGCTGAATCCACACATGGGTTTAACTCAGGAAGTTGAGTGTACACATTGACAACCGTTCTGTTAGATAGCTGCGTTTTGGATTTCGAAGCATATATTTCCCTGTGCTTACTGCTGTTTCTTCCATATGCCGGTAATGGGCTGAAAACGCCTGTTTTGGGACTCTGCACAGAAAGTGTTTGCAGACTGCTGAATCCATACACGGGTTTAACTCTGGAAGTTGAGTGCACACATTGACAACCGTTCTGTTAGATAGCTGCGTTTTGGATTTAGAAGCAGATATTTCCCTGTGCTTACTGCTGTTTCTTCCATATGCCGGTAATGGGCTGAAAACGCCTGTTTTGGGACTCTGCACAGAAAGTGTTTGCAGACTGCTGAATCCACACACGGGTTTAACTCTGGAAGTTGAGTGCACACATTGACAACCGTTCTGTTAGATAGCTGCGTTTTGGATTTAGAAGCAGATATTTCCCGGTGCTTACTGCTGTTTCTTCCATATGCCGGAAATGGGCTGAAAACGCCTGTTTTGGGACTCTGCAGAGAAAGTGTTTGCAGACTGCTGAATCCACACACGGGTTTAACTCTGGAAGTTGAGTGCACACATTGACAACCGTTCTGTTAGATAGCTGCGTTTTGGATTTAGAAGCAGATATTTCCCTGTGCTTACTGATGTTTCTTCCATATGCTGGTAATGGGCTGAAAACGCCTGTTTTGGGACTCGGCACAGAAAGTGTTTGCAGACTGCTGAATCCACACACGGGTTTAACTCTGGAAGTTGAGTGCACACATTGACAACCGTTCTGTTAGATAGCTGCGTTTTGGATTTAGAAGCAGATATTTCCCTGTGCTTACTGCTGTTTCTTACATATGCCGGTAATGGGCTGAAAACGCCTGTTTTGGGACTCTGCAGAGAAAGTGTTTGCAGACTGCTGAATCCACACACGGGTTTAACTCTGGAAGTTGAGTGCACACATTAACAACCGTTCTTTTAGATAGCTGCGTTTTGGATTTAGAAGCAGATATTTCCCGGTGCTTACTGCTGTTTCTTCCATATGCCGGTAATGGGCTGAAAACACCTGTTTTGGGACTCTGCAGAGAAAGTGTTTGCAGACTGCTGAATCCACACACGGGTTTAACTCTGGAAGTTGAGTGCACACATTGACAACCGTTCTGTTAGATAGCTGCGTTTTGGATTTAGAAGCAGATATTTCCCTGTGCTTACTGCTGTTTCTTCCATATGCCGGTAATGGGCTGAAAACGCCTGTTTTGGGACTCTGCAGAGAAAGTGTTTGCAGAGTGCTGAATCCACACACGGGTTTAACTCTGGAAGTTGAGTGCACACATTGACAACCGTTCTGTTAGATAGCTGCGTTTTGGATTTAGAAGCAGATATTTCCGTTGCTTACTGCTGTTTCTTCCATATGCCGGTAATGGGCTGAAAACGCCTGTTTTGGGACTCTGCACAGAAAGTGTTTGCAGACTGCTGAATCCACACACGGGTTTAACTCTGGAAGTTGAGTGCACACATTGACAACCGTTCTGTTAGATAGCTGCGTTTTGGATTTAGAAGCAGATATTTCCCTGTGCTTACTGCTGTTTCTTCCATATGCCGGTAATGGGCTGAAAACGCCTGTTTTGGGACTCTACACAGAAAGTGTTTGCAGACTGCTGAATCCACACACGGGTTTAACTCTGGAAGTTGAGTGCACACATTGACAACCGTTCTGTTAGATAGCTGCGTTTTGGATTTAGAAGCAGATATTTCCCTGGGCTTACTGCTGTTTCTTCCATATGCCGGTAATGGGCTGAAAACGCCTGTTTTGGGACTCTGCACAGAAAGTGTTTGCAGACTGCTGAATCCACACACGGGTTTAACTCTGGAAGTTGAGTGCACACATTGACAACCGTTCTGTTAGATAGCTGCGTTTTGGATTTAGAAGCAGATATTTCCCTGTGCTTACTGCTGTTTCTTCCATATGCCGGTAATGGGCTGAAAACGCCTGTTTTGGGACTCTGCAGAGAAAGTGTCTGCAGACTGCTGAATCCACACACGGGTTTAACTCTGGAAGTTGAGTGCACACATTGACAACCGTTCTGTTAGATAGCTGCGTTTTGGATTTAGAAGCAGATATTTCCCTGTGCTTACTGCTGTTTCTTCCATATGCCGGTAATGGGCTGAAAACGCCTGTTTTGGGACTCTGCAGAGAAAGTGTTTGCAGACTGCTGAATCCACACATGGGTTTAACTCTGGAAGTTGAGTGCACACATTGACAACCGTTCTGTTAGATAGCTGCGTTTTGGATTTAGAAGCAGATATTTCCATGTGCTTACTGCTGTTTCTTCCATATGCCGGTAATGGGCTGAAAACGCCTGTTTTGGGACTCTGCACAGAAAGTGTTTGCAGACTGCTGAATCCACACACGGGTTTAACTCTGGAAGTTGAGTGCACACATTGACAACCGTTCTGTTAGATAGCTGCGTTTTGGATTTAGAAGCAGATATTTCCCTGTGCTTACTGCTGTTTCTTCCATATGCCGGTAATGGGCTGAAAACGCCTGTTTTGGGACTCTGCACAGAAAGTGTTTGCAGACTGCTGAATCCACACACGGGTTTAACTCTGGATGTTGAGTGCACACATTGACAACCGTTCTGTTAGATAGCTGCGTTTTGGATTTAGAAGCAGATATTTCCCTGTGCTTACTGCTGTTTCTTCCATATGCCGGTAATGGGCTGAAAACGCCTGTTTTGGGACTCTGCAGAGAAAGTGTTTGCAGACTGCTGAATCCATACACGGGTTTAACTCTGGAAGTTGAGTGCACACATTGACAACCGTTCTGTTAGATAGCTGCGTTTTGGATTTAGAAGCAGATATTTCCCAGTGCTTACTGCTGTTTCTTCCATATGCCGCTAATGGGCTGAAAACGCCTGTTTTGGGACTCTGCAGAGAAAGTGTTTGCAGACTGCTGAATCCACACACGGGTTTAACTCTGGAAGTTGAGTGCACACATTGACAACCGTTCTGTTAGATAGCTGCGTTTTGGATTTAGAAGCAGATATTTCCCTGTGCTTACTGCTGTTTCTTCCATATGCCGGTAATGGGCTGAAAACGCCTGTTTTGGGACTCTGCACAGAAAGTGTTTGCAGACTGCTGAATCCACACACGGGTTTAACTCTGGAAGTTGAGTGCACACATTGACAACCGTTCTGTTAGATAGCTGCGTTTTGGATTTAGAAGCAGATATTTCCCTGTGCTTACTGCTGTTTCTTCCATATGCCGGTAATGGGCTGAAAACGCCTGTTTTGGGACTCTGCAGAGAAAGTGTCTGCAGACTGCTGAATCCACACACGGGTTTAACTCTGGAAGTTGAGTGCACACATTGACAACCGTTCTGTTAGATAGCTGCGTTTTGGATTTAGAAGCAGATATTTCCCTGTGCTTACTGCTGTTTCTTCCATATGCCGGTAATGGGCTGAAAACGCCTGTTTTGGGACTCTTTAGAGAAAGTGTTTGCAGACTGCTGAATCCACACATGGGTTTAACTCTGGAAGTTGAGTGCACACATTGACAACCGTTCTGTTAGATAGCTGCGTTTTGGATTTAGAAGCAGATATTTCCCTGTGCTTACTGCTGTTTCTTCCATATGCCGGTAATGGGCTGAAAACGCCTGTTTTGGGACTCTGCAGAGAAAGTGTTTGCAGACTGCTGAATCCACACACGGGTTTAACTCTGGAAGTTGAGTGCACACATTGACAACCGTTCTGTTAGATAGCTGCGTTTTGGATTTAGAAGCAGATATTTCCGTTGCTTACTGCTGTTTCTTCCATATGCCGGTAATGGGCTGAAAACGCCTGTTTTGGGACTCTGCACAGAAAGTGTTTGCAGACTGCTGAATCCACACACGGGTTTAACTCTGGAAGTTGAGTGCACACATTGACAACCGTTCTGTTAGATAGCTGCGTTTTGGATTTAGAAGCAGATATTTCCCTGTGCTTACTGCTGTTTCTTCCATATGCCGGTAATGGGCTGAAAACGCCTGTTTTGGGACTCTGCAGAGAAAGTGTTTGCAGACTGCTGAATCCACACACGGGTTTAACTCTGGAAGTTGAGTGCACACATTGACAACCGTTCTGTTAGATAGCTGCGTTTTGGATTTAGAAGCAGATATTTCCCTGGGCTTACTGCTGTTTCTTCCATATGCCGGTAATGGGCTGAAAACGCCTGTTTTGGGACTCTGCACAGAAAGTGTTTGCAGACTGCTGAATCCACACACGGGTTTAACTCTGGAAGTTGAGTGCACACATTGACAACCGTTCTGTTAGATAGCTGCGTTTTGGATTTAGAAGCAGATATTTCCCGGTGCTTACTGCTGTTTCTTCCATATGCCGGTAATGAGCTGAAAATGCCTGTTTTGGGACTCTGCAGAGAAAATGTTTGCAGACTGCTGAATCCACACATGGGTTTAACTCAGGAAGTTGAGTGTACACATTGACAACCGTTCTGTTAGATAGCTGCGTTTTGGATTTCGAAGCATATATTTCCCTGTGCTTACTGCTGTTTCTTCCATATGCCGGTAATGGGCTGAAAACGCCTGTTTTGGGACTCTGCACAGAAAGTGTTTGCAGACTGCTGAATCCATACACGGGTTTAACTCTGGAAGTTGAGTGCACACATTGACAACCGTTCTGTTAGATAGCTGCGTTTTGGATTTAGAAGCAGATATTTCCCTGTGCTTACTGCTGTTTCTTCCATATGCCGGTAATGGGCTGAAAACGCCTGTTTTGGGACTCTGCACAGAAAGTGTTTGCAGACTGCTGAATCCACACACGGGTTTAACTCTGGAAGTTGAGTGCACACATTGACAACCGTTCTGTTAGATAGCTGCGTTTTGGATTTAGAAGCAGATATTTCCCGGTGCTTACTGCTGTTTCTTCCATATGCCGGAAATGGGCTGAAAACGCCTGTTTTGGGACTCTGCAGAGAAAGTGTTTGCAGACTGCTGAATCCACACACGGGTTTAACTCTGGAAGTTGAGTGCACACATTGACAACCGTTCTGTTAGATAGCTGCGTTTTGGATTTAGAAGCAGATATTTCCCTGTGCTTACTGATGTTTCTTCCATATGCTGGTAATGGGCTGAAAACGCCTGTTTTGGGACTCGGCACAGAAAGTGTTTGCAGACTGCTGAATCCACACACGGGTTTAACTCTGGAAGTTGAGTGCACACATTGACAACCGTTCTGTTAGATAGCTGCGTTTTGGATTTAGAAGCAGATATTTCCCTGTGCTTACTGCTGTTTCTTACATATGCCGGTAATGGGCTGAAAACGCCTGTTTTGGGACTCTGCAGAGAAAGTGTTTGCAGACTGCTGAATCCACACACGGGTTTAACTCTGGAAGTTGAGTGCACACATTAACAACCGTTCTTTTAGATAGCTGCGTTTTGGATTTAGAAGCAGATATTTCCCGGTGCTTACTGCTGTTTCTTCCATATGCCGGTAATGGGCTGAAAACACCTGTTTTGGGACTCTGCAGAGAAAGTGTTTGCAGACTGCTGAATCCACACACGGGTTTAACTCTGGAAGTTGAGTGCACACATTGACAACCGTTCTGTTAGATAGCTGCGTTTTGGATTTAGAAGCAGATATTTCCCTGTGCTTACTGCTGTTTCTTCCATATGCCGGTAATGGGCTGAAAACGCCTGTTTTGGGACTCTGCAGAGAAAGTGTTTGCAGAGTGCTGAATCCACACACGGGTTTAACTCTGGAAGTTGAGTGCACACATTGACAACCGTTCTGTTAGATAGCTGCGTTTTGGATTTAGAAGCAGATATTTCCGTTGCTTACTGCTGTTTCTTCCATATGCCGGTAATGGGCTGAAAACGCCTGTTTTGGGACTCTGCACAGAAAGTGTTTGCAGACTGCTGAATCCACACACGGGTTTAACTCTGGAAGTTGAGTGCACACATTGACAACCGTTCTGTTAGATAGCTGCGTTTTGGATTTAGAAGCAGATATTTCCCTGTGCTTACTGCTGTTTCTTCCATATGCCGGTAATGGGCTGAAAACGCCTGTTTTGGGACTCTACACAGAAAGTGTTTGCAGACTGCTGAATCCACACACGGGTTTAACTCTGGAAGTTGAGTGCACACATTGACAACCGTTCTGTTAGATAGCTGCGTTTTGGATTTAGAAGCAGATATTTCCCTGGGCTTACTGCTGTTTCTTCCATATGCCGGTAATGGGCTGAAAACGCCTGTTTTGGGACTCTGCACAGAAAGTGTTTGCAGACTGCTGAATCCACACACGGGTTTAACTCTGGAAGTTGAGTGCACACATTGACAACCGTTCTGTTAGATAGCTGCGTTTTGGATTTAGAAGCAGATATTTCCCTGTGCTTACTGCTGTTTCTTCCATATGCCGGTAATGGGCTGAAAACGCCTGTTTTGGGACTCTGCAGAGAAAGTGTCTGCAGACTGCTGAATCCACACACGGGTTTAACTCTGGAAGTTGAGTGCACACATTGACAACCGTTCTGTTAGATAGCTGCGTTTTGGATTTAGAAGCAGATATTTCCCTGTGCTTACTGCTGTTTCTTCCATATGCCGGTAATGGGCTGAAAACGCCTGTTTTGGGACTCTGCAGAGAAAGTGTTTGCAGACTGCTGAATCCATACACGGGTTTAACTCTGGAAGTTGAGTGCACACATTGACAACCGTTCTGTTAGATAGCTGCGTTTTGGATTTAGAAGCAGATATTTCCCAGTGCTTACTGCTGTTTCTTCCATATGCCGCTAATGGGCTGAAAACGCCTGTTTTGGGACTCTGCAGAGAAAGTGTTTGCAGACTGCTGAATCCACACACGGGTTTAACTCTGGAAGTTGAGTGCACACATTGACAACCGTTCTGTTAGATAGCTGCGTTTTGGATTTAGAAGCAGATATTTCCCTGTGCTTACTGCTGTTTCTTCCATATGCCGGTAATGGGCTGAAAACGCCTGTTTTGGGACTCTGCACAGAAAGTGTTTGCAGACTGCTGAATCCACACACGGGTTTAACTCTGGAAGTTGAGTGCACACATTGACAACCGTTCTGTTAGATAGCTGCGTTTTGGATTTAGAAGCAGATATTTCCCTGTGCTTACTGCTGTTTCTTCCATATGCCGGTAATGGGCTGAAAACGCCTGTTTTGGGACTCTGCAGAGAAAGTGTCTGCAGACTGCTGAATCCACACACGGGTTTAACTCTGGAAGTTGAGTGCACACATTGACAACCGTTCTGTTAGATAGCTGCGTTTTGGATTTAGAAGCAGATATTTCCCTGTGCTTACTGCTGTTTCTTCCATATGCCGGTAATGGGCTGAAAACGCCTGTTTTGGGACTCTTTAGAGAAAGTGTTTGCAGACTGCTGAATCCACACATGGGTTTAACTCTGGAAGTTGAGTGCACACATTGACAACCGTTCTGTTAGATAGCTGCGTTTTGGATTTAGAAGCAGATATTTCCCTGTGCTTACTGCTGTTTCTTCCATATGCCGGTAATGGGCTGAAAACGCCTGTTTTGGGACTCTGCAGAGAAAGTGTTTGCAGACTGCTGAATCCACACACGGGTTTAACTCTGGAAGTTGAGTGCACACATTGACAACCGTTCTGTTAGATAGCTGCGTTTTGGATTTAGAAGCAGATATTTCCCTGGGCTTACTGCTGTTTCTTCCATATGCCGGTAATGGGCTGAAAACGCCTGTTTTGGGACTCTGCACAGAAAGTGTTTGCAGACTGCTGAATCCACACACGGGTTTAACTCTGGAAGTTGAGTGCACACATTGACAACCGTTCTGTTAGATAGCTGCGTTTTGGATTTAGAAGCAGATATTTCCCGGTGCTTACTGCTGTTTCTTCCATATGCCGGTAATGAGCTGAAAATGCCTGTTTTGGGACTCTGCAGAGAAAATGTTTGCAGACTGCTGAATCCACACATGGGTTTAACTCAGGAAGTTGAGTGTACACATTGACAACCGTTCTGTTAGATAGCTGCGTTTTGGATTTCGAAGCATATATTTCCCTGTGCTTACTGCTGTTTCTTCCATATGCCGGTAATGGGCTGAAAACGCCTGTTTTGGGACTCTGCACAGAAAGTGTTTGCAGACTGCTGAATCCATACACGGGTTTAACTCTGGAAGTTGAGTGCACACATTGACAACCGTTCTGTTAGATAGCTGCGTTTTGGATTTAGAAGCAGATATTTCCCTGTGCTTACTGCTGTTTCTTCCATATGCCGGTAATGGGCTGAAAACGCCTGTTTTGGGACTCTGCACAGAAAGTGTTTGCAGACTGCTGAATCCACACACGGGTTTAACTCTGGAAGTTGAGTGCACACATTGACAACCGTTCTGTTAGATAGCTGCGTTTTGGATTTAGAAGCAGATATTTCCCGGTGCTTACTGCTGTTTCTTCCATATGCCGGAAATGGGCTGAAAACGCCTGTTTTGGGACTCTGCAGAGAAAGTGTTTGCAGACTGCTGAATCCACACACGGGTTTAACTCTGGAAGTTGAGTGCACACATTGACAACCGTTCTGTTAGATAGCTGCGTTTTGGATTTAGAAGCAGATATTTCCCTGTGCTTACTGATGTTTCTTCCATATGCTGGTAATGGGCTGAAAACGCCTGTTTTGGGACTCGGCACAGAAAGTGTTTGCAGACTGCTGAATCCACACACGGGTTTAACTCTGGAAGTTGAGTGCACACATTGACAACCGTTCTGTTAGATAGCTGCGTTTTGGATTTAGAAGCAGATATTTCCCTGTGCTTACTGCTGTTTCTTACATATGCCGGTAATGGGCTGAAAACGCCTGTTTTGGGACTCTGCAGAGAAAGTGTTTGCAGACTGCTGAATCCACACACGGGTTTAACTCTGGAAGTTGAGTGCACACATTAACAACCGTTCTTTTAGATAGCTGCGTTTTGGATTTAGAAGCAGATATTTCCCGGTGCTTACTGCTGTTTCTTCCATATGCCGGTAATGGGCTGAAAACACCTGTTTTGGGACTCTGCAGAGAAAGTGTTTGCAGACTGCTGAATCCACACACGGGTTTAACTCTGGAAGTTGAGTGCACACATTGACAACCGTTCTGTTAGATAGCTGCGTTTTGGATTTAGAAGCAGATATTTCCCTGTGCTTACTGCTGTTTCTTCCATATGCCGGTAATGGGCTGAAAACGCCTGTTTTGGGACTCTGCAGAGAAAGTGTTTGCAGAGTGCTGAATCCACACACGGGTTTAACTCTGGAAGTTGAGTGCACACATTGACAACCGTTCTGTTAGATAGCTGCGTTTTGGATTTAGAAGCAGATATTTCCGTTGCTTACTGCTGTTTCTTCCATATGCCGGTAATGGGCTGAAAACGCCTGTTTTGGGACTCTGCACAGAAAGTGTTTGCAGACTGCTGAATCCACACACGGGTTTAACTCTGGAAGTTGAGTGCACACATTGACAACCGTTCTGTTAGATAGCTGCGTTTTGGATTTAGAAGCAGATATTTCCCTGTGCTTACTGCTGTTTCTTCCATATGCCGGTAATGGGCTGAAAACGCCTGTTTTGGGACTCTACACAGAAAGTGTTTGCAGACTGCTGAATCCACACACGGGTTTAACTCTGGAAGTTGAGTGCACACATTGACAACCGTTCTGTTAGATAGCTGCGTTTTGGATTTAGAAGCAGATATTTCCCTGGGCTTACTGCTGTTTCTTCCATATGCCGGTAATGGGCTGAAAACGCCTGTTTTGGGACTCTGCACAGAAAGTGTTTGCAGACTGCTGAATCCACACACGGGTTTAACTCTGGAAGTTGAGTGCACACATTGACAACCGTTCTGTTAGATAGCTGCGTTTTGGATTTAGAAGCAGATATTTCCCTGTGCTTACTGCTGTTTCTTCCATATGCCGGTAATGGGCTGAAAACGCCTGTTTTGGGACTCTGCAGAGAAAGTGTCTGCAGACTGCTGAATCCACACACGGGTTTAACTCTGGAAGTTGAGTGCACACATTGACAACCGTTCTGTTAGATAGCTGCGTTTTGGATTTAGAAGCAGATATTTCCCTGTGCTTACTGCTGTTTCTTCCATATGCCGGTAATGGGCTGAAAACGCCTGTTTTGGGACTCTGCAGAGAAAGTGTTTGCAGACTGCTGAATCCATACACGGGTTTAACTCTGGAAGTTGAGTGCACACATTGACAACCGTTCTGTTAGATAGCTGCGTTTTGGATTTAGAAGCAGATATTTCCCAGTGCTTACTGCTGTTTCTTCCATATGCCGCTAATGGGCTGAAAACGCCTGTTTTGGGACTCTGCAGAGAAAGTGTTTGCAGACTGCTGAATCCACACACGGGTTTAACTCTGGAAGTTGAGTGCACACATTGACAACCGTTCTGTTAGATAGCTGCGTTTTGGATTTAGAAGCAGATATTTCCCTGTGCTTACTGCTGTTTCTTCCATATGCCGGTAATGGGCTGAAAACGCCTGTTTTGGGACTCTGCACAGAAAGTGTTTGCAGACTGCTGAATCCACACACGGGTTTAACTCTGGAAGTTGAGTGCACACATTGACAACCGTTCTGTTAGATAGCTGCGTTTTGGATTTAGAAGCAGATATTTCCCTGTGCTTACTGCTGTTTCTTCCATATGCCGGTAATGGGCTGAAAACGCCTGTTTTGGGACTCTGCAGAGAAAGTGTCTGCAGACTGCTGAATCCACACACGGGTTTAACTCTGGAAGTTGAGTGCACACATTGACAACCGTTCTGTTAGATAGCTGCGTTTTGGATTTAGAAGCAGATATTTCCCTGTGCTTACTGCTGTTTCTTCCATATGCCGGTAATGGGCTGAAAACGCCTGTTTTGGGACTCTTTAGAGAAAGTGTTTGCAGACTGCTGAATCCACACATGGGTTTAACTCTGGAAGTTGAGTGCACACATTGACAACCGTTCTGTTAGATAGCTGCGTTTTGGATTTAGAAGCAGATATTTCCCTGTGCTTACTGCTGTTTCTTCCATATGCCGGTAATGGGCTGAAAACGCCTGTTTTGGGACTCTGCAGAGAAAGTGTTTGCAGACTGCTGAATCCACACACGGGTTTAACTCTGGAAGTTGAGTGCACACATTGACAACCGTTCTGTTAGATAGCTGCGTTTTGGATTTAGAAGCAGATATTTCCGTTGCTTACTGCTGTTTCTTCCATATGCCGGTAATGGGCTGAAAACGCCTGTTTTGGGACTCTGCACAGAAAGTGTTTGCAGACTGCTGAATCCACACACGGGTTTAACTCTGGAAGTTGAGTGCACACATTGACAACCGTTCTGTTAGATAGCTGCGTTTTGGATTTAGAAGCAGATATTTCCCTGTGCTTACTGCTGTTTCTTCCATATGCCGGTAATGGGCTGAAAACGCCTGTTTTGGGACTCTGCAGAGAAAGTGTTTGCAGACTGCTGAATCCACACACGGGTTTAACTCTGGAAGTTGAGTGCACACATTGACAACCGTTCTGTTAGATAGCTGCGTTTTGGATTTAGAAGCAGATATTTCCCTGGGCTTACTGCTGTTTCTTCCATATGCCGGTAATGGGCTGAAAACGCCTGTTTTGGGACTCTGCACAGAAAGTGTTTGCAGACTGCTGAATCCACACACGGGTTTAACTCTGGAAGTTGAGTGCACACATTGACAACCGTTCTGTTAGATAGCTGCGTTTTGGATTTAGAAGCAGATATTTCCCGGTGCTTACTGCTGTTTCTTCCATATGCCGGTAATGAGCTGAAAATGCCTGTTTTGGGACTCTGCAGAGAAAATGTTTGCAGACTGCTGAATCCACACATGGGTTTAACTCAGGAAGTTGAGTGTACACATTGACAACCGTTCTGTTAGATAGCTGCGTTTTGGATTTCGAAGCATATATTTCCCTGTGCTTACTGCTGTTTCTTCCATATGCCGGTAATGGGCTGAAAACGCCTGTTTTGGGACTCTGCACAGAAAGTGTTTGCAGACTGCTGAATCCATACACGGGTTTAACTCTGGAAGTTGAGTGCACACATTGACAACCGTTCTGTTAGATAGCTGCGTTTTGGATTTAGAAGCAGATATTTCCCTGTGCTTACTGCTGTTTCTTCCATATGCCGGTAATGGGCTGAAAACGCCTGTTTTGGGACTCTGCACAGAAAGTGTTTGCAGACTGCTGAATCCACACACGGGTTTAACTCTGGAAGTTGAGTGCACACATTGACAACCGTTCTGTTAGATAGCTGCGTTTTGGATTTAGAAGCAGATATTTCCCGGTGCTTACTGCTGTTTCTTCCATATGCCGGAAATGGGCTGAAAACGCCTGTTTTGGGACTCTGCAGAGAAAGTGTTTGCAGACTGCTGAATCCACACACGGGTTTAACTCTGGAAGTTGAGTGCACACATTGACAACCGTTCTGTTAGATAGCTGCGTTTTGGATTTAGAAGCAGATATTTCCCTGTGCTTACTGATGTTTCTTCCATATGCTGGTAATGGGCTGAAAACGCCTGTTTTGGGACTCGGCACAGAAAGTGTTTGCAGACTGCTGAATCCACACACGGGTTTAACTCTGGAAGTTGAGTGCACACATTGACAACCGTTCTGTTAGATAGCTGCGTTTTGGATTTAGAAGCAGATATTTCCCTGTGCTTTCTGCTGTTTCTTACATATGCCGGTAATGGGCTGAAAACGCCTGTTTTGGGACTCTGCAGAGAAAGTGTTTGCAGACTGCTGAATCCACACACGGGTTTAACTCTGGAAGTTGAGTGCACACATTAACAACCGTTCTTTTAGATAGCTGCGTTTTGGATTTAGAAGCAGATATTTCCCGGTGCTTACTGCTGTTTCTTCCATATGCCGGTAATGGGCTGAAAACACCTGTTTTGGGACTCTGCAGAGAAAGTGTTTGCAGACTGCTGAATCCACACACGGGTTTAACTCTGGAAGTTGAGTGCACACATTGACAACCGTTCTGTTAGATAGCTGCGTTTTGGATTTAGAAGCAGATATTTCCCTGTGCTTACTGCTGTTTCTTCCATATGCCGGTAATGGGCTGAAAACGCCTGTTTTGGGACTCTGCAGAGAAAGTGTTTGCAGAGTGCTGAATCCACACACGGGTTTAACTCTGGAAGTTGAGTGCACACATTGACAACCGTTCTGTTAGATAGCTGCGTTTTGGATTTAGAAGCAGATATTTCCGTTGCTTACTGCTGTTTCTTCCATATGCCGGTAATGGGCTGAAAACGCCTGTTTTGGGACTCTGCACAGAAAGTGTTTGCAGACTGCTGAATCCACACACGGGTTTAACTCTGGAAGTTGAGTGCACACATTGACAACCGTTCTGTTAGATAGCTGCGTTTTGGATTTAGAAGCAGATATTTCCCTGTGCTTACTGCTGTTTCTTCCATATGCCGGTAATGGGCTGAAAACGCCTGTTTTGGGACTCTACACAGAAAGTGTTTGCAGACTGCTGAATCCACACACGGGTTTAACTCTGGAAGTTGAGTGCACACATTGACAACCGTTCTGTTAGATAGCTGCGTTTTGGATTTAGAAGCAGATATTTCCCTGGGCTTACTGCTGTTTCTTCCATATGCCGGTAATGGGCTGAAAACGCCTGTTTTGGGACTCTGCACAGAAAGTGTTTGCAGACTGCTGAATCCACACACGGGTTTAACTCTGGAAGTTGAGTGCACACATTGACAACCGTTCTGTTAGATAGCTGCGTTTTGGATTTAGAAGCAGATATTTCCCTGTGCTTACTGCTGTTTCTTCCATATGCCGGTAATGGGCTGAAAACGCCTGTTTTGGGACTCTGCAGAGAAAGTGTCTGCAGACTGCTGAATCCACACACGGGTTTAACTCTGGAAGTTGAGTGCACACATTGACAACCGTTCTGTTAGATAGCTGCGTTTTGGATTTAGAAGCAGATATTTCCCTGTGCTTACTGCTGTTTCTTCCATATGCCGGTAATGGGCTGAAAACGCCTGTTTTGGGACTCTGCAGAGAAAGTGTTTGCAGACTGCTGAATCCACACATGGGTTTAACTCTGGAAGTTGAGTGCACACATTGACAACCGTTCTGTTAGATAGCTGCGTTTTGGATTTAGAAGCAGATATTTCCATGTGCTTACTGCTGTTTCTTCCATATGCCGGTAATGGGCTGAAAACGCCTGTTTTGGGACTCTGCACAGAAAGTGTTTGCAGACTGCTGAATCCACACACGGGTTTAACTCTGGAAGTTGAGTGCACACATTGACAACCGTTCTGTTAGATAGCTGCGTTTTGGATTTAGAAGCAGATATTTCCCTGTGCTTACTGCTGTTTCTTCCATATGCCGGTAATGGGCTGAAAACGCCTGTTTTGGGACTCTGCACAGAAAGTGTTTGCAGACTGCTGAATCCACACACGGGTTTAACTCTGGATGTTGAGTGCACACATTGACAACCGTTCTGTTAGATAGCTGCGTTTTGGATTTAGAAGCAGATATTTCCCTGTGCTTACTGCTGTTTCTTCCATATGCCGGTAATGGGCTGAAAACGCCTGTTTTGGGACTCTGCAGAGAAAGTGTTTGCAGACTGCTGAATCCATACACGGGTTTAACTCTGGAAGTTGAGTGCACACATTGACAACCGTTCTGTTAGATAGCTGCGTTTTGGATTTAGAAGCAGATATTTCCCAGTGCTTACTGCTGTTTCTTCCATATGCCGGTAATGGGCTGAAAACGCCTGTTTTGGGACTCTGCAGAGAAAGTGTTTGCAGACTGCTGAATCCACACACGGGTTTAACTCTGGAAGTTGAGTGCACACATTGACAACCGTTCTGTTAGATAGCTGCGTTTTGGATTTAGAAGCAGATATTTCCCTGTGCTTACTGCTGTTTCTTCCATATGCCGGTAATGGGCTGAAAACGCCTGTTTTGGGACTCTGCACAGAAAGTGTTTGCAGACTGCTGAATCCACACACGGGTTTAACTCTGGAAGTTGAGTGCACACATTGACAACCGTTCTGTTAGATAGCTGCGTTTTGGATTTAGAAGCAGATATTTCCCTGTGCTTACTGCTGTTTCTTCCATATGCCGGAAATGGGCTGAAAACGCCTGTTTTGGGACTCTGCAGAGAAAGTGTTTGCAGACTGCTGAATCCACACACGGGTTTAACTCTGGAAGTTGAGTGCACACATTGACAACCGTTCTGTTAGATAGCTGCGTTTTGGATTTAGAAGCAGATATTTCCCTGTGCTTACTGCTGTTTCTTCCATATGCCGGTAATGGGCTGAAAACGCCTGTTTTGGGACTCTGCAGAGAAAGTGTTTGCAGACTGCTGAATCCACACACGGGTTTAACTCTGGAAGTTGAGTGCACACATTGACAACCGTTCTGTTAGATAGCTGCGTTCTGGATTTAGAAGCAGATATTTCCCTGTGCTTACTGCTGTTTCTTCCATATGCCGGTAATGGGCTGAAAACGCCTGTTTTGGGACTCTGCAGAGAAAGTGTTTGCAGACTGCTGAATCCACACACGGGTTTAACTCTGGAAGTTGAGTGCACACATTGACAACCGTTCTGTTAGATAGCTGCGTTTTGGATTTAGAAGAAGATATTTCCCTGTGCTTACTGCTGTTTCTTCCATATGCCGGTAATGGGCTGAAAACGCCTGTTTTGGGACTCTGCAGAGAAAGTGTCTGCAGACTGCTGAATCCACACACGGGTTTAACTCTGGAAGTTGAGTGCACACATTGACAACCGTTCTGTTAGATAGCTGCGTTTTGGATTTAGAAGCAGATATTTCCCTGTGCTTACTGCTGTTTCTTCCATATGCCGGTAATGGGCTGAAAACGCCTGTTTTGGGACTCTGCAGAGAAAGTGTTTGCAGACTGCTGAATCCAGACACGGGTTTAACTCAGGAAGTTGACTGCACACATTGACAACCGTTCTGTTAGATAGCTGCGTTTTGGATTTAGAAGCAGATATTTCCCTGTGCTTACTGCTGTTTCTTCCATATGCCGGTAATGGGCTGAAAACGCCTGTTTTGGGACTCTGCAGAGAAAGTGTTTGCAGACTGCTGAATCCACACACGGGTTTAACTCTGGAAGTTGAGTGCACACATTGACAACCGTTCTGTTAGATAGCTGCGTTTTGGATTTAGAAGCAGATATTTCCCTGGGCTTACTGCTGTTTCTTCCATATGCCGGTAATGGGCTGAAAACGCCTGTTTTGGGACTCTGCACAGAAAGTGTTTGCAGACTGCTGAATCCACACACGGGTTTAACTCTGGAAGTTGAGTGCACACATTGACAACCGTTCTGTTAGATAGCTGCGTTTTGGATTTAGAAGCAGATATTTCCCGGTGCTTACTGCTGTTTCTTCCATATGCCGGTAATGAGCTGAAAATGCCTGTTTTGGGACTCTGCAGAGAACATGTTTGCAGACTGCTGAATCCACACATGGGTTTAACTCAGGAAGTTGAGTGTACACATTGACAACCGTTCTGTTAGATAGCTGCGTTTTGGATTTCGAAGCATATATTTCCCTGTGCTTACTGCTGTTTCTTCCATATGCCGGTAATGGGCTGAAAACGCCTGTTTTGGGACTCTGCACAGAAAGTGTTTGCAGACTGCTGAATCCATACACGGGTTTAACTCTGGAAGTTGAGTGCACACATTGACAACCGTTCTGTTAGATAGCTGCGTTTTGGATTTAGAAGCAGATATTTCCCTGTGCTTACTGCTGTTTCTTCCATATGCCGGTAATGGGCTGAAAACGCCTGTTTTGGGACTCTGCAGAGAAAGTGTTTGCAGACTGCTGAATCCACACACGGGTTTAACTCTGGAAGTTGAGTGCACACATTGACAACCGTTCTGTTAGATAGCTGCGTTTTGGATTTAGAAGCAGATATTTCCCGGTGCTTACTGCTGTTTCTTCCATATGCCGGAAATGGGCTGAAAACGCCTGTTTTGGGACTCTGCAGAGAAAGTGTTTGCAGACTGCTGAATCCACACACGGGTTTAACTCTGGAAGTTGAGTGCACACATTGACAACCGTTCTGTTAGATAGCTGCGTTTTGGATTTAGAAGCAGATATTTCCCTGTGCTTACTGATGTTTCTTCCATATGCTGGTAATGGGCTGAAAACGCCTGTTTTGGGCCTCTGCACAGAAAGTGTTTGCAGACTGCTGAATCCACACACGGGTTTAACTCTGGAAGTTGAGTGCACACATTGACAACCGTTCTGTTAGATAGCTGCGTTTTGGATTTAGAAGCAGATATTTCCCTGTGCTTACTGCTGTTTCTTACATATGCCGGTAATGGGCTGAAAACGCCTGTTTTGGGACTCTGCAGAGAAAGTGTTTGCAGACTGCTGAATCCACACACGGGTTTAACTCTGGAAGTTGAGTGCACACATTAACAACCGTTCTGTTAGATAGCTGCGTTTTGGATTTAGAAGCAGATATTTCCCGGTGCTTACTGCTGTTTCTTCCATATGCCGGTAATGGGCTGAAAACACCTGTTTTGGGACTCTGCAGAGAAAGTGTTTGCAGACTGCTGAATCCACACACGGGTTTAACTCTGGAAGTTGAGTGCACACATTGACAACCGTTCTGTTAGATAGCTGCGTTTTGGATTTAGAAGCAGATATTTCCCTGTGCTTACTGCTGTTTCTTCCATATGCCGGTAATGGGCTGAAAACGCCTGTTTTGGGACTCTGCAGAGAAAGTGTTTGCAGACTGCTGAATCCACACACGGGTTTAACTCTGGAAGTTGAGTGCACACATTGACAACCGTTCTGTTAGATAGCTGCGTTTTGGATTTAGAAGCAGATATTTCCGTTGCTTACTGCTGTTTCTTCCATATGCCGGTAATGGGCTGAAAACGCCTGTTTTGGGACTCTGCACAGAAAGTGTTTGCAGACTGCTGAATCCACACACGGGTTTAACTCTGGAAGTTGAGTGCACACATTGACAACCGTTCTGTTAGATAGCTGCGTTTTGGATTTAGAAGCAGATATTTCCCTGTGCTTACTGCTGTTTCTTCCATATGCCGGTAATGGGCTGAAAACGCCTGTTTTGGGACTCTGCACAGAAAGTGTTTGCAGACTGCTGAATCCACACACGGGTTTAACTCTGGAAGTTGAGTGCACACATTGACAACCGTTCTGTTAGATAGCTGCGTTTTGGATTTAGAAGCAGATATTTCCCTGGGCTTACTGCTGTTTCTTCCATATGCCGGTAATGGGCTGAAAACGCCTGTTTTGGGACTCTGCACAGAAAGTGTTTGCAGACTGCTGAATCCACACACGGGTTTAACTCTGGAAGTTGAGTGCACACATTGACAACCGTTCTGTTAGATAGCTGCGTTTTGGATTTAGAAGCAGATATTTCCCTGTGCTTACTGCTGTTTCTTCCATATGCCGGTAATGGGCTGAAAACGCCTGTTTTGGGACTCTGCAGAGAAAGTGTTTGCAGACTGCTGAATCCACACACGGGTTTAACTCTGGAAGTTGAGTGCACACATTGACAACCGTTCTGTTAGATAGCTGCGTTTTGGATTTAGAAGCAGATATTTCCCTGTGCTTACTGCTGTTTCTTCCATATGCCGGTAATGGGCTGAAAACGCCTGTTTTGGGACTCTGCAGAGAAAGTGTTTGCAGACTGCTGAATCCACACACGGGTTTAACTCTGGAAGTTGAGTGCACACATTGACAACCGTTCTGTTAGATAGCTGCGTTTTGGATTTAGAAGCAGATATTTCCCTGTGCTTACTGCTGTTTCTTCCATATGCCGGTAATGGGCTGAAAACGCCTGTTTTGGGACTCTGCAGAGAAAGTGTTTGCAGACTGCTGAATCCACACACGGGTTTAACTCTGGAAGTTGAGTGCACACATTGACAACCGTTCTGTTAGATAGCTGCGTTTTGGATTTAGAAGCAGATATTTCCCTGTGCTTACTGCTGTTTCTTCCATATGCCGGTAATGGGCTGAAAACGCCTGTTTTGGGACTCTGCAGAGAAAGTGTTGGCAGACTGCTGAATCCACACACGGGTTTAACTCTGGAAGTTGAGTGCACACATTGACAACCGTTCTGTTAGATAGCTGCGTTTTGGATTTAGAAGCAGATATTTCCCTGTGCTTACTGCTGTTTCTTCCATATGCCGGTAATGGGCTGAAAACGCCTGTTTTGGGACTCTGCAGAGAAAGTGTTTGCAGACTGCTGAATCCACACACGGGTTTAACTCAGGAAGTTGACTGCACACATTGACAACCGTTCTGTTAGATAGCTGCGTTTTGGATTTAGAAGCAGATATTTCCCTGTGCTTACTGCTGTTTCTTCCATATGCCGGTAATGGGCTGAAAACGCCTGTTTTGGGACTCTGCACAGAAAGTGTTTGCAGACTGCTGAATCCACACACGGGTTTAACTCTGGAAGTTGAGTGCACACATTGACAACCGTTCTGTTAGATAGCTGCGTTTTGGATTTAGAAGCAGATATTTCCCTGTGCTTACTGCTGTTTCTTCCATATGCCGGTAATGGGCTGAAAACGCCTGTTTTGGGACTCTGCAGAGAAAGTGTTTGCAGACTGCTGAATCCACACACGGGTTTAACTCTGGAAGTTGAGTGCACACATTGACAACCGTTCTGTTAGATAGCTGCGTTTTGGATTTAGAAGCAGATATTTCCCTGGGCTTACTGCTGTTTCTTCCATATGCCGGTAATGGGCTGAAAACGCCTGTTTTGGGACTCTGCACAGAAAGTGTTTGCAGACTGCTGAATCCACACACGGGTTTAACTCTGGAAGTTGAGTGCACACATAGACAACCGTTCTGTTAGATAGCTGCGTTTTGGATTTAGAAGCAGATATTTCCCTGTGCTTACTGCTGTTTCTTCCATATGCCGGTAATGGGCTGAAAACGCCTGTTTTGGGACTCTGCAGAGAAAGTGTTGGCAGACTGCTGAATCCACACACGGGTTTAACTCTGGAAGTTGAGTGCACACATTGACAACCGTTCTGTTAGATAGCTGCGTTTTGGATTTAGAAGCAGATATTTCCCTGTGCTTACTGCTGTTTCTTCCATATGCCGGTAATGGGCTGAAAACGCCTGTTTTGGGACTCTGCAGAGAAAGTGTTTGCAGACTGCTGAATCCACACACGGGGTTAACTCAGGAAGTTGACTGCACACATTGACAACCGTTCTGTTAGATAGCTGCGTTTTGGATTTAGAAGCAGATATTTCCCTGTGCTTACTGCTGTTTCTTCCATATGCCGGTAATGGGCTGAAAACGCCTGTTTTGGGACTCTGCACAGAAAGTGTTTGCAGACTGCTGAATCCACACACGGGTTTAACTCTGGAAGTTGAGTGCACACATTGACAACCGTTCTGTTAGATAGCTGCGTTTTGGATTTAGAAGCAGATATTTCCCTGTGCTTACTGCTGTTTCTTCCGTATGCCGGTAATGGGCTGAAAACGCCTGTTTTGGGACTCTGCAGAGAAAGTGTTTGCAGACTGCTGAATCCACACACGGGTTTAACTCTGGAAGTTGAGTGCACACATTGACAACCGTTCTGTTAGATAGCTGCATTTTGGATTTAGAAGCAGATATTTCCCTGTGCTTACTGCTGTTTCTTCCATATGCCGGTAATGGGCTGAAAACGCCTGTTTGGGGACTCTGCAGAGAAAGTGTTTGCAGACTGCTGAATCCACACACGGGTTTAACTCTGGAAGTTGAGTGCACACATTGACATCCGTTCTGTTAGATAGCTGCGTTTTGGATTTAGAAGCAGATATTTCCCTGTGCTTACTGCTGTTTCTTCCATATGCCGGTAATGGGCTGAAAACGCCTGTTTTGGGACTCTGCAGAGAAAGTGTTTGCAGACTGCTGAATCCACACACGGGTTTAACTCTGGAAGTTGAGTGCACACATTGACAACCGTTCTGTTAGATAGCTGCGTTTTGGATTTAGAAGCAGATATTTCCCTGTGCTTACTGCTGTTTCTTCCATATGCCGGTAATGGGCTGAAAACGCCTGTTTTGGGACTCTGCAGAGAAAGTGTTTGCAGACTGCTGAATCCATACACGGGTTTAACTCTGGAAGTTGAGTGCACACATTGACAACCGTTCTGTTAGATAGCTGCGTTTTGGATTTAGAAGCAGATATTTCCCGGTGCTTACTGCTGTTTCTTCCATATGCCGGTAATGGGCTGAAAACGCCTGTTTTGGGACTCTGCAGAGAAAGTGTTTGCAGACTGCTGAATCCACACACGGGTTTAACTCTGGAAGTTGAGTGCACACATTGACAACCGTTCTGTTAGATAGCTGCGTTTTGGATTAAGAAGCAGATATTTCCCTGTGCTTACTGCTGTTTCTTCCATAGGCCGGTAATGGACTGAAAACGCCTGTTTTGGGACTCTGCACAGAAAGTGTTTGCAGACTGCTGAATCCACACACGGGTTTAACTCTGGAAGTTGAGTGCACACATTGACAACCGTTCTGTTAGATAGCTGCGTTTTGGATTTAGAAGCAGATATTTCCGTTGCTTACTGCTGTTTCTTCCATATGTCGGTAATGGGCTGAAAACGCCTGTTTTGGGACTCTGCACAGAAAGTGTTTGCAGACTGCTGAATCCACACACGGGTTTAACTCTGGAAGTTGAGTGCACACATTGACAACCGTTCTGTTAGATAGCTGCGTTTTGGATTTAGAAGCAGATATTTCCCTGTGCTTACTGCTGTTTCTTCCATATGCCGGTAATGGGCTGAAAACGCCTGTTTTGGGACTCTGCAGAGAAAGTGTTTGCAGACTGCTGAATCCACACACGGGTTTAACTCTGGAAGTTGAGTGCACACATTGACAACCGTTCTGTTAGATAGCTGCGTTTTGGATTTAGAAGCAGATATTTCCCTGTGCTTACTGCTGTTTCTTCCATATGCCGGTAATGGGCTGAAAACGCCTGTTTTGGGACTCTGCACAGAAAGTGTTTGCAGACTGCTGAATCCACACACGGGTTTAACTCTGGAAGTTGAGTGCACACATTGACAACCGTTCTGTTAGATAGCTGCGTTTTGGATTTAGAAGCAGATATTTCCCTGTGCTTACTGCTGTTTTTTCCATATGCCGGTAATGGGCTGAAAACGCCTGTTTTGGGACTCTGCAGAGAAAGTGTCTGCAGACTGCTGAATCCACACACGGGTTTAACTCTGGAAGTTGAGTGCACACATTGACAACCGTTCTGTTAGATAGCTGCGTTTTGGATTTAGAAGCAGATATTTCCCTGTGCTTACTGCTGTTTCTTCCATATGCCGGTAATGGGCTGAAAACGCCTGTTTTGGGACTCTGCAGAGAAAGTGTTTGCAGACTGCTGAATCCACACACGGGTTTAACTCAGGAAGTTGACTGCACACATTGACAACCGTTCTGTTAGATAGCTGCGTTTTGGATTTAGAAGCAGATATTTCCCTGTGCTTACTGCTGTTTCTTCCATATGCCGGTAATGGGCTGAAAACGCCTGTTTTGGGACTCTGCACAGAAAGTGTTTGCAGACTGCTGAATCCACACACGGGTTTAACTCTGGAAGTTGAGTGCACACATTGACAACCGTTCTGTTAGATAGCTGCGTTTTGGATTTAGAAGCAGATATTTCCCTGTGCTTACTGCTGTTTCTTCCGTATGCCGGTAATGGGCTGAAAACGCCTGTTTTGGGACTCTGCAGAGAAAGTGTTTGCAGACTGCTGAATCCACACACGGGTTTAACTCTGGAAGTTGAGCGCACACATTGACAACCGTTCTGTTAGATAGCTGCGTTTTGGATTTAGAAGCAGATATTTCCCGGTGCTTACTGCTGTTTCTTCCATATGCCGGTAATGAGCTGAAAATGCTGTTTTGGGACTCTGCAGAGAAAATGTTTGCAGACTGCTGAATCCACACATGCGTTTAACTCAGGAAGTTGAGTGTACATATTGACAACCGTTCTGTTAGATAGCTGCGTTTTGGATTTCGAAGCATATATTTCCCTGTGCTTACTGCTGTTTCTTCTATATGCCGGTAATGGGCTGAAAACGCCTGTTTTGGGACTCTGCACAGAAAGTGTTTGCAGACTGCTGAATCCATACACGGGTTTAACTCTGGAAGTTGAGTGCACACATTGACAACCGTTCTGTTAGATAGCTGCGTTTTGGATTTAGAAGCAGATATTTCCCTGTGCTTACTGCTGTTTCTTCCATATGCCGGTAATGGGCTGAAAACGCCTGTTTTGGGACTCTGCACAGAAAGTGTTTGCAGACTGCTGAATCCACACACGGGTTTAACTCTGGAAGTTGAGTGCACACATTGACAACCGTTCTGTTAGATAGCTGCGTTTTGGATTTAGAAGCAGATATTTCCCGGTGCTTACTGCTGTTTCTTCCATATGCCGGAAATGGGCTGAAAACGCCTGTTTTGGGACTCTGCAGAGAAAGTGTTTGCAGACTGCTGAATCCACACACGGGTTTAACTCTGGAAGTTGAGTGCACACATTGACAACCGTTCTGTTAGATAGCTGCATTTTGTATTTAGAAGCAGATATTTCCCTGGGCTTACTGCTGTTTCTTCCATATGCCGGTAATGGGCTGAAAACGCCTGTTTTGGGACTCTGCACAGAAAGTGTTTGCAGACTGCTGAATCCACACACGGGTTTAACTCTGGAAGTTGAGTGCACACATTGACAACCGTTCTGTTAGATAGCTGCGTTTTGGATTTAGAAGCAGATATTTCCCGGTGCTTACTGCTGTTTCTTCCATATGCCGGTAATGGGCTGAAAACACCTGTTTTGGGACTCTGCAGAGAAAGTGTTTGCAGACTGCTGAATCCACACACGGGTTTAACTCTGGAAGTTGAGAGCACACATTGACAACCGTTCTGTTAGATAGCTGCGTTTTGGATTTAGAAGCAGATATTTCCCTGTGCTTACTGCTGTTTCTTCCATATGCCGGTAATGGGCTGAAAACGCCTGTTTTGGGACTCTGCAGAGAAAGTGTTTGCAGACTGCTGAATCCACACACGGGTTTAACTCTGGAAGTTGAGTGCACACATTGACAACCGTTCTGTTAGATAGCTGCGTTTTGGATTTAGAAGCATATATTTCCGTTGCTTACTGCTGTTTCTTCCATATGCCGGTAATGGGCTGAAAACGCCTGTTTTGGGACTCTGCACAGAAAGTGTTTGCACACTGCTGAATCCACACACGGGTTTAACTCTGGAAGTTGAGTGCACACATTGACAACCGTTCTGTTAGATAGCTGCGTTTTGGATTTAGAAGCAGATATTTCCCTGTGCTTACTGCTGTTTCTTCCATATGCTGGTAATGGGCTGAAAACGCTTGTTTTGGGACTCTGCAGAGAAAGTGTTTGCAGACTGCTGAATCCACACACGGGTTTAACTCTGGAAGTTGAGTGCACACATTGACAACCGTTCTGTTAGATAGCTGCGTTTTGGATTTAGAAGCAGATATTTCCCTGTGCTTACTGCTCTTTCTTCCATATGCCGGTAATGGGCTGAAAACGCCTGTTTTGGGACTCTGCACAGAAAGTGTTTGCAGACTGCTGAATCCACACACGGGTTTAACTCTGGAAGTTGAGTGCACACAATGACAACCGTTCTGTTAGATAGCTGCGTTTTGGATTTAGAAGCAGATATTTCCCTGTGCTTACTGCTGTTTCTTCCATATGCCGGTAATGGGCTGAAAACGCCTGTTTTGGGACTCTGCAGAGAAAGTGTCTGCAGACTGCTGAATCCACACACGGGTTTAACTCTGGAAGTTGAGTGCACACATTGACAACCGTTCTGTTAGATAGCTGCGTTTTGGATTTAGAAGCAGATATTTCCCTGTGCTTACTGCTGTTTCTTCCATATGCCGGTAATGGGCTGAAAACGCCTGTTTTGGGACTCTGCAGAGAAAGTGTTTGCAGACTGCTGAATCCACACATGGGTTTAACTCTGGAAGTTGAGTGCACACATTGACAACCGTTCTGTTAGATAGCTGCGTTTTGGATTTAGAAGCAGATATTTCCCTGTGCTTACTGCTGTTTCTTCCATATGCCGGTAATGGGCTGAAAACGCCTGTTTTGGGACTCTGCAGAGAAAGTGTTTGCAGACTGCTGAATCCACACACGGGTTTAACTCTGGAAGTTGAGTGCACACATTGACAACCGTTCTGTTAGATAGCTGCGTTTTGGATTTAGAAGCAGATATTTCCGTTGCTTACTGCTGTTTCTTCCATATGCCGGTAATGGGCTGAAAACGCCTGTTTTGGGACTCTGCAGAGAAAGTGTTTGCAGACTGCTGAATCCACACACGGGTTTAACTCTGGAAGTTGAGTGCACACATTGACAACCGTTCTGTTAGATAGCTGCGTTTTGGATTAGAAGCAGATATTTCCCTGTGCTTACTGCTGTTTCTTCCATATGCCGGTAATGGGCTGAAAACGCCTGTTTTGGGACTCTGCAGAGAAAGTGTTTGCAGACTGCTGAATCCACACACGGGTTTAACTCTGGAAGTTGAGTGCACACATTGACAACCGTTCTGTTAGATAGCTGCGTTTTGGATTTAGAAGCAGATATTTCCCTGGGCTTACTGCTGTTTCTTCCATATGCCGGTAATGGGCTGAAAACGCCTGTTTTGGGACTCTGCACAGAAAGTGTTTGCAGACTGCTGAATCCACACACGGGTTTAACTCTGGAAGTTGAGTGCACACATTGACAACCGTTCTGTTAGATAGCTGCGTTTTGGATTTAGAAGCAGATATTTCCCGGTGCTTACTGCTGTTTCTTCCATATGCCGGTAATGAGCTGAAAATGCCTGTTTTGGGACTCTGCAGAGAAAATGTTTGCAGACTGCTGAATCCACACATGGGTTTAACTCAGGAAGTTGAGTGTACACATTGACAACCGTTCTGTTAGATAGCTGCGTTTTGGATTTCGAAGCATATATTTCCCTGTGCTTACTGCTGTTTCTTCCATATGCCGGTAATGGGCTGAAAACGCCTGTTTTGGGACTCTGCACAGAAAGTGTTTGCAGACTGCTGAATCCATACACGGGTTTAACTCTGGAAGTTGAGTGCACACATT
Source organism: Aotus nancymaae (assembly GCF_030222135.1). NCBI lineage: Eukaryota > Metazoa > Chordata > Mammalia > Primates > Aotidae > Aotus > Aotus nancymaae. The sequence continues at coordinate 115,735 of NW_026989124.1, forward strand.
GACAACCGTTCTGTTAGATAGCTGCGTTTTGGATTTAGAAGCAGATATTTCCCTGTGCTTACTGCTGTTTCTTCCATATGCCGGTAATGGGCTGAAAACGCCTGTTTTGGGGACTCTGCACAGAAAGTGTTTGCAGACTGCTGAATCCACACACGGGTTTAACTCTGGAAGTTGAGTGCACACATTGACAACCGTTCTGTTAGATAGCTGCGTTTTGGATTTAGAAGCAGATATTTCCCGGTGCTTACTGCTGTTTCTTCCATATGCCGGAAATGGGCTGAAAACGCCTGTTTTGGGACTCTGCAGAGAAAGTGTTTGCAGACTGCTGAATCCACACACGGGTTTAACTCTGGAAGTTGAGTGCACACATTGACAACCGTTCTGTTAGATAGCTGCGTTTTGGATTTAGAAGCAGATATTTCCCTGTGCTTACTGATGTTTCTTCCATATGCTGGTAATGGGCTGAAAACGCCTGTTTTGGGACTCTGCACAGAAAGTGTTTGCAGACTGCTGAATCCACACACGGGTTTAACTCTGGAAGTTGAGTGCACACATTGACAACCGTTCTGTTAGATAGCTGCGTTTTGGATTTAGAAGCAGATATTTCCCTGTGCTTACTGCTGTTTCTTACATATGCCGGTAATGGGCTGAAAACGCCTGTTTTGGGACTCTGCAGAGAAAGTGTTTGCAGACTGCTGAATCCACACACGGGTTTAACTCTGGAAGTTGAGTGCACACATTAACAACCGTTCTTTTAGATAGCTGCGTTTTGGATTTAGAAGCAGATATTTCCCGGTGCTTACTGCTGTTTCTTCCATATGCCGGTAATGGGCTGAAAACACCTGTTTTGGGACTCTGCAGAGAAAGTGTTTGCAGACTGCTGAATCCACACACGGGTTTAACTCTGGAAGTTGAGTGCACACATTGACAACCGTTCTGTTAGATAGCTGCGTTTTGGATTTAGAAGCAGATATTTCCCTGTGCTTACTGCTGTTTCTTCCATATGCCGGTAATGGGCTGAAAACGCCTGTTTTGGGACTCTGCAGAGAAAGTGTTTGCAGAGTGCTGAATCCACACACGGGTTTAACTCTGGAAGTTGAGTGCACACATTGACAACCGTTCTGTTAGATAGCTGCGTTTTGGATTTAGAAGCAGATATTTCCGTTGCTTACTGCTGTTTCTTCCATATGCCGGTAATGGGCTGAAAACGCCTTTTTTGGGACTCTGCACAGAAAGTGTTTGCAGACTGCTGAATCCACACACGGGTTTAACTCTGGAAGTTGAGTGCACACATTGACAACCGTTCTGTTAGATAGCTGCGTTTTGGATTTAGAAGCAGATATTTCCCTGTGCTTACTGCTGTTTCTTCCATATGCCGGTAATGGGCTGAAAACGCCTGTTTTGGGACTCTACACAGAAAGTGTTTGCAGACTGCTGAATCCACACACGGGTTTAACTCTGGAAGTTGAGTGCACACATTGACAACCGTTCTGTTAGATAGCTGCGTTTTGGATTTAGAAGCAGATATTTCCCTGGGCTTACTGCTGTTTCTTCCATATGCCGGTAATGGGCTGAAAACGCCTGTTTTGGGACTCTGCACAGAAAGTGTTTGCAGACTGCTGAATCCACACACGGGTTTAACTCTGGAAGTTGAGTGCACACATTGACAACCGTTCTGTTAGATAGCTGCGTTTTGGATTTAGAAGCAGATATTTCCCTGTGCTTACTGCTGTTTCTTCCATATGCCGGTAATGGGCTGAAAACGCCTGTTTTGGGACTCTGCAGAGAAAGTGTCTGCAGACTGCTGAATCCACACACGGGTTTAACTCTGGAAGTTGAGTGCACACATTGACAACCGTTCTGTTAGATAGCTGCGTTTTGGATTTAGAAGCAGATATTTCCCTGTGCTTACTGCTGTTTCTTCCATATGCCGGTAATGGGCTGAAAACGCCTGTTTTGGGACTCTGCAGAGAAAGTGTTTGCAGACTGCTGAATCCACACATGGGTTTAACTCTGGAAGTTGAGTGCACACATTGACAACCGTTCTGTTAGATAGCTGCGTTTTGGATTTAGAAGCAGATATTTCCCTGTGCTTACTGCTGTTTCTTCCATATGCCGGTAATGGGCTGAAAACGCCTGTTTTGGGACTCTGCACAGAAAGTGTTTGCAGACTGCTGAATCCACACACGGGTTTAACTCTGGAAGTTGAGTGCACACATTGACAACCGTTCTGTTAGATAGCTGCGTTTTGGATTTAGAAGCAGATATTTCCCTGTGCTTACTGCTGTTTCTTCCATATGCCGGTAATGGGCTGAAAACGCCTGTTTTGGGACTCTGCACAGAAAGTGTTTGCAGACTGCTGAATCCACACACGGGTTTAACTCTGGAAGTTGAGTGCACACATTGACATCCGTTCTGTTAGATAGCTGCGTTTTGGATTTAGAAGCAGATATTTCCCTGTGCTTACTGCTGTTTCTTCCATATGCCGGTAATGGGCTGAAAACGCCTGTTTTGGGACTCTGCAGAGAAAGTGTTTGCAGACTGCTGAATCCACACACGGGTTTAACTCTGGAAGTTGAGTGCACACATTGACAACCGTTCAGTTAGATAGCTGCGTTTTGGATTTAGAAGCAGATATTTCCCTGTGCTTACTGCTGTTTCTTCCATATGCCGGTAATGGGCTGAAAACGCCTGTTTTGGGACTCTGCAGAGAAAGTGTTTGCAGACTGCTGAATCCATACACGGGTTTAACTCTGGAAGTTGAGTGCACACATTGACAACCGTTCTGTTAGATAGCTGCGTTTTGGATTTAGAAGCAGATATTTCCCGGTGCTTACTGCTGTTTCTTCCATATGCCGGTAATGGGCTGAAAACGCCTGTTTTGGGACTCTGCAGAGAAAGTGTTTGCAGACTGCTGAATCCACACACGGGTTTAACTCTGGAAGTTGAGTGCACACATTGACAACCGTTCTGTTAGATAGCTGCGTTTTGGATTTAGAAGCAGATATTTCCCTGTGCTTACTGCTGTTTCTTCCATATGCCGGTAATGGACTGAAAACGCCTGTTTTGGGACTCTGCACAGAAAGTGTTTGCAGACTGCTGAATCCACACACGGGTTTAACTCTGGAAGTTGAGTGCACACATTGACAACCGTTCTGTTAGATAGCTGCGTTTTGGATTTAGAAGCAGATATTTCCGTTGCTTACTGCTGTTTCTTCCATATGCCGGTAATGGGCTGAAAACGCCTGTTTTGGGACTCTGCACAGAAAGTGTTTGCAGACTGCTGAATCCACACACGGGTTTAACTCTGGAAGTTGAGTGCACACATTGACAACCGTTCTGTTAGATAGCTGCGTTTTGGATTTAGAAGCAGATATTTCCCTGTGCTTACTGCTGTTTCTTCCATATGCCGGTAATGGGCTGAAAACGCCTGTTTTGGGACTCTGCAGAGAAAGTGTTTGCAGACTGCTGAATCCACACACGGGTTTAACTCTGGAAGTTGAGTGCACACATTGACAACCGTTCTGTTAGATAGCTGCGTTTTGGATTTAGAAGCAGATATTTCCCTGTGCTTACTGCTGTTTCTTCCATATGCCGGTAATGGGCTGAAAACGCCTGTTTTGGGACTCTGCAGAGAAAGTGTTTGCAGACTGCTGAATCCACACACGGGTTTAACTCTGGAAGTTGAGTGCACACATTGACAACCGTTCTGTTAGATAGCTGCGTTTTGGATTTAGAAGCAGATATTTCCCTGTGCTTACTGCTGTTTTTTCCATATGCCGGTAATGGGCTGAAAACGCCTGTTTTGGGACTCTGCAGAGAAAGTGTTTGCAGACTGCTGAATCCACACACGGGTTTAACTCTGGAAGTTGAGTGCACACATTGACAACCGTTCTGTTAGATAGCTGCGTTTTGGATTTAGAAGCAGATATTTCCCTGTGCTTACTGCTGTTTCTTCCATATGCCGGTAATGGGCTGAAAACGCCTGTTTTGGGACTCTGCAGAGAAAGTGTTTGCAGACTGCTGAATCCACACACGGGTTTAACTCAGGAAGTTGACTGCACACATTGACAACCGTTCTGTTAGATAGCTGCGTTTTGGATTTAGAAGCAGATATTTCCCTGTGCTTACTGCTGTTTCTTCCATATGCCGGTAATGGGCTGAAAACGCCTGTTTTGGGACTCTGCACAGAAAGTGTTTGCAGACTGCTGAATCCACACACGGGTTTAACTCTGGAAGTTGAGTGCACACATTGACAACCGTTCTGTTAGATAGCTGCGTTTTGGATTTAGAAGCAGATATTTCCCTGTGCTTACTGCTGTTTCTTCCGTATGCCGGTAATGGGCTGAAAACGCCTGTTTTGGGACTCTGCAGAGAAAGTGTTTGCAGACTGCTGAATCCACACACGGGTTTAACTCTGGAAGTTGAGTGCACACATTGACAACCGTTCTGTTAGATAGCTGCGTTTTGGATTTAGAAGCAGATATTTCCCGGTGCTTACTGCTGTTTCTTCCATATGCCGGTAATGAGCTGAAAATGCCTGTTTTGGGACTCTGCAGAGAAAATGTTTGCAGACTGCTGAATCCACACATGGGTTTAACTCAGGAAGTTGAGTGTACACATTGACAACCGTTCTGTTAGATAGCTGCGTTTTGGATTTCGAAGCATATATTTCCCTGTGCTTACTGCTGTTTCTTCCATATGCCGGTAATGGGCTGAAAACGCCTGTTTTGGGACTCTGCACAGAAAGTGTTTGCAGACTGCTGAATCCATACACGGGTTTAACTCTGGAAGTTGAGTGCACACATTGACAACCGTTCTGTTAGATAGCTGCGTTTTGGATTTAGAAGCAGATATTTCCCTGTGCTTACTGCTGTTTCTTCCATATGCCGGTAATGGGCTGAAAACGCCTGTTTTGGGACTCTGCACAGAAAGTGTTTGCAGACTGCTGAATCCACACACGGGTTTAACTCTGGAAGTTGAGTGCACACATTGACAACCGTTCTGTTAGATAGCTGCGTTTTGGATTTAGAAGCAGATATTTCCCGGTGCTTACTGCTGTTTCTTCCATATGCCGGAAATGGGCTGAAAACGCCTGTTTTGGGACTCTGCACAGAAAGTGTTTGCAGACTGCTGAATCCACACACGGGTTTAACTCTGGAAGTTGAGTGCACACATTGACAACCGTTCTGTTAGATAGCTGCGTTTTGGATTTAGAAGCAGATATTTCCCTGTGCTTACTGCTGTTTCTTCCATATGCTGGTAATGGGCTGAAAACGCCTGTTTTGGGACTCTGCAGAGAAAGTGTTTGCAGACTGCTGAATCCACACACGGGTTTAACTCTGGAAGTTGAGTGCACACATTGACAACCGTTCTGTTAGATAGCTGCGTTTTGGATTTAGAAGCAGATATTTCCCTGGGCTTACTGCTCTTTCTTCCATATGCCGGTAATGGGCTGAAAACGCCTGTTTTGGGACTCTGCACAGAAAGTGTTTGCAGACTGCTGAATCCACACACGGGTTTAACTCTGGAAGTTGAGTGCACACAATGACAACCGTTCTGTTAGATAGCTGCGTTTTGGATTTAGAAGCAGATATTTCCCTGTGCTTACTGCTGTTTCTTCCATATGCCGGTAATGGGCTGAAAACGCCTGTTTTGGGACTCTGCAGAGAAAGTGTCTGCAGACTGCTGAATCCACACACGGGTTTAACTCTGGAAGTTGAGTGCACACATTGACAACCGTTCTGTTAGATAGCTGCGTTTTGGATTTAGAAGCAGATATTTCCCTGTGCTTACTGCTGTTTCTTCCATATGCCGGTAATGGGCTGAAAACGCCTGTTTTGGGACTCTGCAGAGAAAGTGTTTGCAGACTGCTGAATCCACACATGGGTTTAACTCTGGAAGTTGAGTGCACACATTGACAACCGTTCTGTTAGATAGCTGCGTTTTGGATTTAGAAGCAGATATTTCCCTGTGCTTACTGCTGTTTCTTCCATATGCCGGTAATGGGCTGAAAACGCCTGTTTTGGGACTCTGCAGAGAAAGTGTTTGCAGACTGCTGAATCCACACACGGGTTTAACTCTGGAAGTTGAGTGCACACATTGACAACCGTTCTGTTAGATAGCTGCGTTTTGGATTTAGAAGCAGATATTTCCGTTGCTTACTGCTGTTTCTTCCATATGCCGGTAATGGGCTGAAAACGCCTGTTTTGGGACTCTGCACAGAAAGTGTTTGCAGACTGCTGAATCCACACACGGGTTTAACTCTGGAAGTTGAGTGCACACATTGACAACCGTTCTGTTAGATAGCTGCGTTTTGGATTTAGAAGCAGATATTTCCCTGTGCTTACTGCTGTTTCTTCCATATGCCGGTAATGGGCTGAAAACGCCTGTTTTGGGACTCTGCAGAGAAAGTGTTTGCAGACTGCTGAATCCACACACGGGTTTAACTCTGGAAGTTGAGTGCACACATTGACAACCGTTCTGTTAGATAGCTGCGTTTTGGATTTAGAAGCAGATATTTCCCTGTGCTTACTGCTGTTTCTTCCATATGCCGGTAATGGGCTGAAAACGCCTGTTTTGGGACTCTGCACAGAAAGTGTTTGCAGACTGCTGAATCCACACACGGGTTTAACTCTGGAAGTTGAGTGCACACATTGACAACCGTTCTGTTAGATAGCTGCGTTTTGGATTTAGAAGCAGATATTTCCCGGTGCTTACTGCTGTTTCTTCCATATGCCGGTAATGAGCTGAAAATGCCTGTTTTGGGACTCTGCAGAGAAAATGTTTGCAGACTGCTGAATCCACACATGGGTTTAACTCAGGAAGTTGAGTGTACACATTGACAACCGTTCTGTTAGATAGCTGCGTTTTGGATTTCGAAGCATATATTTCCCTGTGCTTACTGCTGTTTCTTCCATATGCCGGTAATGGGCTGAAAACGCCTGTTTTGGGACTCTGCACAGAAAGTGTTTGCAGACTGCTGAATCCATACACGGGTTTAACTCTGGAAGTTGAGTGCACACATTGACAACCGTTCTGTTAGATAGCTGCGTTTTGGATTTAGAAGCAGATATTTCCCTGTGCTTACTGCTGTTTCTTCCATATGCCGGTAATGGGCTGAAAACGCCTGTTTTGGGACTCTGCACAGAAAGTGTTTGCAGACTGCTGAATCCACACACGGGTTTAACTCTGGAAGTTGAGTGCACACATTGACAACCGTTCTGTTAGATAGCTGCGTTTTGGATTTAGAAGCAGATATTTCCCGGTGCTTACTGCTGTTTCTTCCATATGCCGGAAATGGGCTGAAAACGCCTGTTTTGGGACTCTGCAGAGAAAGTGTTTGCAGACTGCTGAATCCACACACGGGTTTAACTCTGGAAGTTGAGTGCACACATTGACAACCGTTCTGTTAGATAGCTGCGTTTTGGATTTAGAAGCAGATATTTCCCTGTGCTTACTGATGTTTCTTCCATATGCTGGTAATGGGCTGAAAACGCCTGTTTTGGGACTCGGCACAGAAAGTGTTTGCAGACTGCTGAATCCACACACGGGTTTAACTCTGGAAGTTGAGTGCACACATTGACAACCGTTCTGTTAGATAGCTGCGTTTTGGATTTAGAAGCAGATATTTCCCTGTGCTTACTGCTGTTTCTTACATATGCCGGTAATGGGCTGAAAACGCCTGTTTTGGGACTCTGCAGAGAAAGTGTTTGCAGACTGCTGAATCCACACACGGGTTTAACTCTGGAAGTTGAGTGCACACATTAACAACCGTTCTTTTAGATAGCTGCGTTTTGGATTTAGAAGCAGATATTTCCCGGTGCTTACTGCTGTTTCTTCCATATGCCGGTAATGGGCTGAAAACACCTGTTTTGGGACTCTGCAGAGAAAGTGTTTGCAGACTGCTGAATCCACATACGGGTTTAACTCTGGAAGTTGAGTGCACACATTGACAACCGTTCTGTTAGATAGCTGCGTTTTGGATTTAGAAGCAGATATTTCCCTGTGCTTACTGCTGTTTCTTCCATATGCCGGTAATGGGCTGAAAACGCCTGTTTTGGGACTCTGCAGAGAAAGTGTTTGCAGAGTGCTGAATCCACACACGGGTTTAACTCTGGAAGTTGAGTGCACACATTGAAAACCGTTCTGTTAGATAGCTGCGTTTTGGATTTAGAAGCAGATATTTCCGTTGCTTACTGCTGTTTCTTCCATATGCCGGTAATGGGCTGAAAACGCCTGTTTTGGGACTCTGCACAGAAAGTGTTTGCAGACTGCTGAATCCACACACGGGTTTAACTCTGGAAGTTGAGTGCACACATTGACAACCGTTCTGTTAGATAGCTGCGTTTTGGATTTAGAAGCAGATATTTCCCTGTGCTTACTGCTGTTTCTTCCATATGCCGGTAATGGGCTGAAAACGCCTGTTTTGGGACTCTACACAGAAAGTGTTTGCAGACTGCTGAATCCACACACGGGTTTAACTCTGGAAGTTGAGTGCACACATTGACAACCGTTCTGTTAGATAGCTGCGTTTTGGATTTAGAAGCAGATATTTCCCTGGGCTTACTGCTGTTTCTTCCATATGCCGGTAATGGGCTGAAAACGCCAGTTTTGGGACTCTGCACAGAAAGTGTTTGCAGACTGCTGAATCCACACACGGGTTTAACTCTGGAAGTTGAGTGCACACATTGACAACCGTTCTGTTAGATAGCTGCGTTTTGGATTTAGAAGCAGATATTTCCCTGTGCTTACTGCTGTTTCTTCCATATGCCGGTAATGGGCTGAAAACGCCTGTTTTGGGACTCTGCAGAGAAAGTGTCTGCAGACTGCTGAATCCACACACGGGTTTAACTCTGGAAGTTGAGTGCACACATTGACAACCGTTCTGTTAGATAGCTGCGTTTTGGATTTAGAAGCAGATATTTCCCTGTGCTTACTGCTGTTTCTTCCATATGCCGGTAATGGGCTGAAAACGCCTGTTTTGGGACTCTGCAGAGAAAGTGATTGCAGACTGCTGAATCCACACATGGGTTTAACTCTGGAAGTTGAGTGCACACATTGACAACCGTTCTGTTAGATAGCTGCGTTTTGGATTTAGAAGCAGATATTTCCCTGTGCTTACTGCTGTTTCTTCCATATGCCGGTAATGGGCTGAAAACGCCTGTTTTGGGACTCTGCAGAGAAAGTGTTTGCAGACTGCTGAATCCACACACGGGTTTAACTCTGGAAGTTGAGTGCACACATTGACAACCGTTCTGTTAGATAGCTGCGTTTTGGATTTAGAAGCAGATATTTCCCTGTGCTTACTGCTGTTTCTTCCATATGCCGGTAATGGGCTGAAAACGCCTGTTTTGGGACTCTGCAGAGAAAGTGTTTGCAGACTGCTGAATCCACACACGGGTTTAACTCTGGAAGTTGAGTGCACACATTGACAACCGTTCTGTTAGATAGCTGCGTTTTGGATTTAGAAGCAGATATTTCCCTGGGCTTACTGCTGTTTCTTCCATATGCCGGTAATGGGCTGAAAACGCCTGTTTTGGGACTCTGCAGAGAAAGTGTTTGCAGACTGCTGAATCCACACACGGGTTTAACTCTGGAAGTTGAGTGCACACATTGACAACCGTTCTGTTAGATAGCTGCGTTTTGGATTTAGAAGCAGATATTTCCCTGGGCTTACTGCTGTTTCTTCCATATGCCGGTAATGGGCTGAAAACGCCTGTTTTGGGACTCTGCACAGAAAGTGTTTGCAGACTGCTGAATCCACACACGGGTTTAACTCTGGAAGTTGAGTGCACACATTGACAACCGTTCTGTTAGATAGCTGCGTTTTGGATTTAGAAGCAGATATTTCCCTGTGCTTACTGCTGTTTCTTCCATATGCCGGTAATGGGCTGAAAACGCCTGTTTTGGGACTCTGCAGAGAAAGTGTTGGCAGACTGCTGAATCCACACACGGGTTTAACTCTGGAAGTTGAGTGCACACATTGACAACCGTTCTGTTAGATAGCTGCGTTTTGGATTTAGAAGCAGATATTTCCCTGTGCTTACTGCTGTTTCTTCCATATGCCGGTAATGGGCTGAAAACGCCTGTTTTGGGACTCTGCAGAGAAAGTGTTTGCAGACTGCTGAATCCACACACGGGTTTAACTCAGGAAGTTGACTGCACACATTGACAACCGTTCTGTTAGATAGCTGCATTTTGGATTTAGAAGCAGATATTTCCCTGTGCTTACTGCTGTTTCTTCCATATGCCGGTAATGGGCTGAAAACGCCAGTTTTGGGACTCTGCACAGAAAGTGTTTGCAGACTGCTGAATCCACACACGGGTTTAACTCTGGAAGTTGAGTGCACACATTGACAACCGTTCTGTTAGATAGCTGCGTTTTGGATTTAGAAGCAGATATTTCCCTGTGCTTACTGCTGTTTCTTCCATATGCCGGTAATGGGCTGAAAACGCCTGTTTTGGGACTCTGCAGAGAAAGTGTTTGCAGACTGCTGAATCCACACACGGGTTTAACTCTGGAAGTTGAGTGCACACATTGACAACCGTTCTGTTAGATAGCTGCGTTTTGGATTTAGAAGCAGATATTTCCCTGTGCTTACTGCTGTTTCTTCCATATGCCGGTAATGGGCTGAAAACGCCTGTTTTGGGACTCTGCAGAGAAAGTGTTTGCAGACTGCTGAATCCACACACGGGTTTAACTCTGGAAGTTGAGTGCACACATTGACAACCGTTCTGTTAGATAGCTGCGTTTTGGATTTAGAAGCAGATATTTCCCTGGGCTTACTGCTGTTTCTTCCATATGCCGGTAATGGGCTGAAAACGCCTGTTTTGGGACTCTGCACAGAAAGTGTTTGCAGACTGCTGAATCCACACACGGGTTTAACTCTGGAAGTTGAGTGCACACATAGACAACCGTTCTGTTAGATAGCTGCGTTTTGGATTTAGAAGCAGATATTTCCCTGTGCTTACTGCTGTTTCTTCCATATGCTGGTAATGGGCTGAAAACGCCTGTTTTGGGACTCTGCAGAGAAAGTGTTGGCAGACTGCTGAATCCACACACGGGTTTAACTCTGGAAGTTGAGTGCACACATTGACAACCGTTCTGTTAGATAGCTGCGTTTTGTATTTAGAAGCAGATATTTCCCTGTGCTTACTGCTGTTTCTTCCATATGCCGGTAATGGGCTGAAAACGCCTGTTTTGGGACTCTGCAGAGAAAGTGTTTGCAGACTGCTGAATCCACACACGGGTTTAACTCAGGAAGTTGACTGCACACATTGACAACCGTTCTGTTAGATAGCTGCGTTTTGGATTTAGAAGCAGATATTTCCCTGTGCTTACTGCTGTTTCTTCCATATGCCGGTAATGGGCTGAAAACGCCTGTTTTGGGACTCTGCACAGAAAGTGTTTGCAGACTGCTGAATCCACACACGGGTTTAACTCTGGAAGTTGAGTGCACACATTGACAACCGTTCTGTTAGATAGCTGCGTTTTGGATTTAGAAGCAGATATTTCCCTGTGCTTACTGCTGTTTCTTCCATATGCCGGTAATGGGCTGAAAACGCCTGTTTTGGGACTCTGCAGAGAAAGTGTTTGCAGACTGCTGAATCCACACACGGGTTTAACTCTGGAAGTTGAGTGCACACATTGACAACCGTTCTGTTAGATAGCTGCATTTTGGATTTAGAAGCAGATATTTCCCTGTGCTTACTGCTGTTTCTTCCATATGCCGGTAATGGGCTGAAAACGCCTGTTTGGGGACTCTGCAGAGAAAGTGTTTGCAGACTGCTGAATCCACACACGGGTTTAACTCTGGAAGTTGAGTGCACACATTGACATCCGTTCTGTTAGATAGCTGCGTTTTGGATTTAGAAGCAGATATTTCCCTGTGCTTACTGCTGTTTCTTCCATATGCCGGTAATGGGCTGAAAACGCCTGTTTTGGGACTCTGCAGAGAAAGTGTTTGCAGACTGCTGAATCCACACACGGGTTTAACTCTGGAAGTTGAGTGCACACATTGACAACCGTTCTGTTAGATAGCTGCGTTTTGGATTTAGAAGCAGATATTTCCCTGTGCTTACTGCTGTTTCTTCCATATGCCGGTAATGGGCTGAAAACGCCTGTTTTGGGACTCTGCACAGAAAGTGTTTGCAGACTGATGAATCCATACACGGGTTTAACTCTGGAAGTTGAGTGCACACATTGACAACCATTCTGTTAGATAGCTGCGTTTTGGATTTAGAAGCAGATATTTCCCGGTGCTTACTGCTGTTTCTTCCATATGCCGGTAATGGGCTGAAAACGCCTGTTTTGGGACTCTGCAGAGAAAGTGTTTGCAGACTGCTGAATCCACACACGGGTTTAACTCTGGAAGTTGAGTGCACACATTGACAACCGTTCTGTTAGATAGCTGCGTTTTGGATTTAGAAGCAGATATTTCCCTGTGCTTACTGCTGTTTCTTCCATATGCCGGTAATGGACTGAAAACGCCTGTTTTGGGACTCTGCACAGAAAGTGTTTGCAGACTGCTGAATCCACACACGGGTTTAACTCTGGAAGTTGAGTGCACACATTGACAACCGTTCTGTTAGATAGCTGCGTTTTGGATTTAGAAGCAGATATTTCCGTTGCTTACTGCTGTTTCTTCCATATGCCGGTAATGGGCTGAAAACGCCTGTTTTGGGACTCTGCACAGAAAGTGTTTGCAGACTGCTGAATCCACACACGGGTTTAACTCTGGAAGTTGAGTGCACACATTGACAACCGTTCTGTTAGATAGCTGCGTTTTGGATTTAGAAGCAGATATTTCCCTGTGCTTACTGCTGTTTCTTCCATATGCCGGTAATGGGCTGAAAACGCCTGTTTTGGGACTCTGCAGAGAAAGTGTTTGCAGACTGCTGAATCCACACACGGGTTTAACTCTGGAAGTTGAGTGCACACATTGACAACCGTTCTGTTAGATAGCTGCGTTTTGGATTTAGAAGCAGATATTTCCCTGTGCTTACTGCTGTTTCTTCCATATGCCGGTAATGGGCTGAAAACGCCTGTTTTGGGACTCTGCACAGAAAGTGTTTGCAGACTGCTGAATCCACACACGGGTTTAACTCTGGAAGTTGAGTGCACACATTGACAACCGTTCTGTTAGATAGCTGCGTTTTGGATTTAGAAGCAGATATTTCCCTGTGCTTACTGCTGTTTTTTCCATATGCCGGTAATGGGCTGAAAACGCCTGTTTTGGGACTCTGCAGAGAAAGTGTCTGCAGACTGCTGAATCCACACACGGGTTTAACTCTGGAAGTTGAGTGCACACATTGACAACCGTTCTGTTAGATAGCTGCGTTTTGGATTTAGAAGCAGATATTTCCCTGTGCTTACTGCTGTTTCTTCCATATGCCGGTAATGGGCTGAAAACGCCTGTTTTGGGACTCTGCAGAGAAAGTGTTTGCAGACTGCTGAATCCATACACGGGTTTAACTCTGGAAGTTGAGTGCACACATTGACAACCGTTCTGTTAGATAGCTGCGTTTTGGATTTAGAAGCAGATATTTCCCTGTGCTTACTGCTGTTTCTTCCATATGCCGGTAATGGGCTGAAAACGCCTGTTTTGGGACTCTGCAGAGAAAGTGTTTGCAGACTGCTGAATCCACACACGGGTTTAACTCTGGAAGTTGAGTGCACACATTGACAACCGTTCTGTTAGATAGCTTCGTTTTGGATTTAGAAGCAGATATTTCCCTGTGCTTACTGCTGTTTCTTCCATATGCCGGTAATGGACTGAAAACGCCTGTTTTGGGACTCTGCACAGAAAGTGTTTGCAGACTGCTGAATCCACACACGGGTTTAACTCTGGAAGTTGAGTGCACACATTGACAACCGTTCTGTTAGATAGCTGCGTTTTGGATTTAGAAGCAGATATTTCCGTTGCTTACTGCTGTTTCTTCCATATGCCGGTAATGGGCTGAAAACGCCTGTTTTGGGACTCTGCACAGAAAGTGTTTGCAGACTGCTGAATCCACACACGGGTTTAACTCTGGAAGTTGAGTGCACACATTGACAACCGTTCTGTTAGATAGTTGCGTTTTGGATTTAGAAGCAGATATTTCCCTGTGCTTACTGCTGTTTCTTCCATATGCCGGTAATGGGCTGAAAACGCCTGTTTTGGGACTCTGCAGAGAAAGTGTTTGCAGACTGCTGAATCCACACACGGGTTTAACTCTGGAAGTTGAGTGCACACATTGAGAACCGTTCTGTTAGATAGCTGCGTTTTGGATTTAGAAGCAGATATTTCCCTGTGCTTACTGCTGTTTCTTCCATATGCCGGTAATGGGCTGAAAACGCCTGTTTTGGGACTCTGCAGAGAAAGTGTTTGCAGACTGCTGAATCCACACACGGGTTTAACTCTGGAAGTTGAGTGCACACATTGACAACCGTTCTGTTAGATAGCTGCGTTTTGGATTTAGAAGCAGATATTTCCCTGTGCTTACTGCTGTTTTTTCCATATGCCGGTAATGGGCTGAAAACGCCTGTTTTGGGACTCTGCAGAGAAAGTGTCTGCAGACTGCTGAATCCACACACGGGTTTAACTCTGGAAGTTGAGTGCACACATTGACAACCGTTCTGTTAGATAGCTGCGTTTTGGATTTAGAAGCAGATATTTCCCTGTGCTTACTGCTGTTTCTTCCATATGCCGGTAATGGACTGAAAACGCCTGTTTTGGAACTCTGCAGAGAAAGTGTTTGCAGACTGCTGAATCCACACACGGGTTTAACTCAGGAAGTTGACTGCACACATTGACAACCGTTCTGTTAGATAGCTGCGTTTTGGATTTAGAAGCAGATATTTCCCTGTGCTTACTGCTGTTTCTTCCATATGCCGGTAATGGGCTGAAAACGCCTGTTTTGGGACTCTGCACAGAAAGTGTTTGCAGACTGCTGAATCCACACACGGGTTTAACTCTGGAAGTTGAGTGCACACATTGACAACCGTTCTGTTAGATAGCTGCGTTTTGGATTTAGAAGCAGATATTTCCCTGTGCTTACTGCTGTTTCTTCCGTATGCCGGTAATGGGCTGAAAACGCCTGTTTTGGGACTCTGCAGAGAAAGTGTTTGCAGACTGCTGAATCCACACACGGGTTTAACTCTGGAAGTTGAGTGCACACATTGACAACCGTTCTGTTAGATAGCTGCGTTTTGGATTTAGAAGCAGATATTTCCCGGTGCTTACTGCTGTTTCTTCCATATGCCGGTAATGAGCTGAAAATGCCTGTTTTGGGACTCTGCAGAGAAAATGTTTGCAGACTGCGGAATCCACACATGGGTTTAACTCAGGAAGTTGAGTGTACACATTGACAACCGTTCTGTTAGATAGCTGCGTTTTGGATTTCGAAGCATATATTTCCCTGTGCTTACTGCTGTTTCTTCCATATGCCGGTAATGGGCTGAAAACGCCTGTTTTGGGACTCTGCACAGAAAGTGTTTGCAGACTGCTGAATCCATACACGGGTTTAACTCTGGAAGTTGAGTGCACACATTGACAACCGTTCTGTTAGATAGCTGCGTTTTGGATTTAGAAGCAGATATTTCCCTGTGCTTACTGCTGTTTCTTCCATATGCCGGTAATGGGCTGAAAACGCCTGTTTTGGGACTCTGCACAGAAAGTGTTTGCAGACTGCTGAATCCACACACGGGTTTAACTCTGGAAGTTGAGTGCACACATTGACAACCGTTCTGTTAGATAGCTGCGTTTTGGATTTAGAAGCAGATATTTCCCGGTGCTTACTGCTGTTTCTTCCATATGCCGGAAATGGGCTGAAAACGCCTGTTTTGGGACTCTGCAGAGAAAGTGTTTGCAGACTGCTGAATCCACACACGGGTTTAACTCTGGAAGTTGAGTGCACACATTGACAACCTTTCTGTTAGATAGCTGCGTTTTGGATTTAGAAGCAGATATTTCCCTGTGCTTACTGCTGTTTCTTCCATATGCCGGTAATGGGCTGAAAACGCCTGTTTTGGGACTCTGCAGAGAAAGTGTTTGCAGACTGCTGAATCCACACACGGGTTTAACTCTGGAAGTTGAGTGCACACATTGACAACCGTTCTGTTAGATAGCTGCGTTTTGGATTTAGAAGCAGATATTTCCCTGTGCTTACTGCTGTTTCTTCCATATGCCGGTAATGGGCTGAAAACGCCTGTTTTGGGACTCTGCAGAGAAAGTGTTTGCAGACTG
Source organism: Aotus nancymaae (assembly GCF_030222135.1). Taxonomy (NCBI): domain Eukaryota; kingdom Metazoa; phylum Chordata; class Mammalia; order Primates; family Aotidae; genus Aotus; species Aotus nancymaae. The sequence goes on from NW_026989124.1 coordinate 131,964, forward strand.
CTGAATCCACACACGGGTTTAACTCTGGAAGTTGAGTGCACACATTGACAACCGTTCTGTTAGATAGCTGCGTTTTGGATTTAGAAGCAGATATTTCCCTGGGCTTACTGCTGTTTCTTCCATATGCCGGTAATGGGCTGAAAACGCCTGTTTTGGGACTCTGCACAGAAAGTGTTTGCAGACTGCTGAATCCACACACGGGTTTAACTCTGGAAGTTGAGTGCACACATTGACAACCGTTCTGTTAGATAGCTGCGTTTTGGATTTAGAAGCAGATATTTCCCGGTGCTTACTGCTGTTTCTTCCATATGCCGGTAATGAGCTGAAAATGCCTGTTTTGGGACTCTGCAGAGAAAATGTTTGCAGACTGCTGAATCCACACATGGGTTTAACTCAGGAAGTTGAGTGTACACATTGACAACCGTTCTGTTAGATAGCTGCGTTTTGGATTTCGAAGCATATATTTCCCTGTGCTTACTGCTGTTTCTTCCATATGCCGGTAATGGGCTGAAAACGCCTGTTTTGGGTCTCTGCACAGAAAGTGTTTGCAGACTGCTGAATCCATACACGGGTTTAACTCTGGAAGTTGAGTGCACACATTGACAACCGTTCTGTTAGATAGCTGCGTTTTGGATTTAGAAGCAGATATTTCCCTGGGCTTACTGCTGTTTCTTCCATATGCCGGTAATGGGCTGAAAACGCCTGTTTTGGGACTCTGCACAGAAAGTGTTTGCAGACTGCTGAATCCACACACGGGTTTAACTCTGGAAGTTGAGTGCACACATTGACAACCGTTCTGTTAGATAGCTGCGTTTTGGATTTAGAAGCAGATATTTCCCGGTGCTTACTGCTGTTTCTTCCATATGCCGGAAATGGGCTGAAAACGCCTGTTTTGGGACTCTGCAGAGAAAGTGTTTGCAGACTGCTGAATCCACACACGGGTTTAACTCTGGAAGTTGAGTGCACACATTGACAACCGTTCTGTTAGATAGCTGCGTTTTGGATTTAGAAGCAGATATTTCCCTGTGCTTACTGCTGTTTCTTCCATATGCCGGTAATGGGCTGAAAACGCCTGTTTTGGGACTCTGCACAGAAAGTGTTTGCAGACTGCTGAATCCACACACGGGTTTAACTCTGGAAGTTGAGTGCACACATTGACAACCGTTCTGTTAGATAGCTGCGTTTTGGATTTAGAAGCAGATATTTCCCTGGGCTTACTGCTGTTTCTTCCATATGCCGGTAATGGGCTGAAATCGCCTGTTTTGGGACTCTGCACAGAAAGTGTTTGCAGACTGCTGAATCCACACACGGGTTTAACTCTGGAAGTTGAGTGCACACATTGACAACCGTTCTGTTAGATAGCTGCGTTTTGGATTTAGAAGCAGATATTTCCCTGTGCTTACTGCTGTTTCTTCCATATGCCGGTAATGGGCTGAAAACGCCTGTTTTGGGACTCTGCAGAGAAAGTGTCTGCAGACTGCTGAATCCACACACGGGTTTAACTCTGGAAGTTGAGTGCACACATTGACAACCGTTCTGTTAGATAGCTGCGTTTTGGATTTAGAAGCAGATATTTCCCTGTGCTTACTGCTGTTTCTTCCATATGCCGGTAATGGGCTGAAAACGCCTGTTTTGGGACTCTGCAGAGAAAGTGTTTGCAGACTGCTGAATCCACACATGGGTTTAACTCTGGAAGTTGAGTGCACACATTGACAACCGTTCTGTTAGATAGCTGCGTTTTGGATTTAGAAGCAGATATTTCCCTGTGCTTACTGCTGTTTCTTCCATATGCCGGTAATGGGCTGAAAACGCCTGTTTTGGGACTCTGCAGAGAAAGTGTTTGCAGACTGCTGAATCCACACACGGGTTTAACTCTGGAAGTTGAGTGCACACATTGACAACCGTTCTGTTAGATAGCTGCGTTTTGGATTTAGAAGCAGATATTTCCCTGTGCTTACTGCTGTTTCTTCCATATGCCGGTAATGGGCTGAAAACGCCTGTTTTGGGACTCTGCAGAGAAAGTGTCTGCAGACTGCTGAATCCACACACGGGTTTAACTCTGGAAGTTGAGTGCACACATTGACAACCGTTCTGTTAGATAGCTGCGTTTTGGATTTAGAAGCAGATATTTCCCTGTGCTTACTGCTGTTTCTTCCATATGCCGGTAATGGGCTGAAAACGCCTGTTTTGGGACTCTGCAGAGAAAGTGTTTGCAGACTGCTGAATCCACACACGGGTTTAACTCTGGAAGTTGAGTGCACACATTGACAACCGTTCTGTTAGATAGCTGCGTTTTGGATTTAGAAGCAGATATTTCCCTGTGCTTACTGCTGTTTCTTCCATATGCCGGTAATGGGCTGAAAACGCCTGTTTTGGGACTCTGCAGAGAAAGTGTTTGCAGACTGCTGAATCCACACACGGGTTTAACTCTGGAAGTTGAGTGCACACATTGACAACCGTTCTGTTAGATAGCTGCGTTTTGGATTTAGAAGCAGATATTTCCCTGTGCTTACTGCTGTTTCTTCCATATGCCGGTAATGGGCTGAAAACGCCTGTTTTGGGACTCTGCACAGAAAGTGTTTGCAGACTGCTGAATCCACACACGGGTTTAACTCTGGAAGTTGAGTGCACACATTGACAACCGTTCTGTTAGATAGCTGCGTTTTGGATTTAGAAGCAGATATTTCCCTGTGCTTACTGCTGTTTCTTCCATATGCCGGTAATGGGCTGAAAACGCCTGTTTTGGGACTCTGCAGAGAAAGTGTTGGCAGACTGCTGAATCCACACACGGGTTTAACTCTGGAAGTTGAGTGCACACATTGACAACCGTTCTGTTAGATAGCTGCGTTTTGGATTTAGAAGCACATATTTCCCTGTGCTTACTGCTGTTTCTTCCATATGCCGGTAATGGGCTGAAAACGCCTGTTTTGGGACTCTGCAGAGAAAGTGTTTGCAGACTGCTGAATCCACACACGGGTTTAACTCAGGAAGTTGACTGCACACATTGACAACCGTTCTGTTAGATAGCTGCGTTTTGGATTTAGAAGCAGATATTTCCCTGTGCTTACTGCTGTTTCTTCCATATGCCGGTAATGGGCTGAAAACGCCTGTTTTGGGACTCTGCACAGAAAGTGTTTGCAGGCTGCTGAATCCACACACGGGTTTAACTCTGGAAGCTGAGTGCACACATTGACAACCGTTCTGTTAGATAGCTGCGTTTTGGATTTAGAAGCAGATATTTCCCTGTGCTTACTGCTGTTTCTTCCATATGCCGGTAATGGGCTGAAAACGCCTGTTTTGGGACTCTGCAGAGAAAGTGTTTGCAGACTGCTGAATCCACACACGGGTTTAACTCTGGAAGTTGAGTGCACACATTGACAACCGTTCTGTTAGATAGCTGCGTTTTGGATTTAGAAGCAGATATTTCCCTGTGCTTACTGCTGTTTCTTCCATATGCCGGTAATGGGCTGAAAACGCCTGTTTTGGGACTCTGCAGAGAAAGAGTTTGCAGACTGCTGAATCCACACACGGGTTTAACTCTGGAAGTTGAGTGCACACATTGACAACCGTTCTGTTAGATAGCTGCGTTTTGGATTTAGAAGCAGATATTTCCCTGGGCTTACTGCTGTTTCTTCCATATGCCGGTAATGGGCTGAAAACGCCTGTTTTGGGACTCTGCACAGAAAGTGTTTGCAGACTGCTGAATCCACACACGGGTTTAACTCTGGAAGTTGAGTGCACACATAGACAACCGTTCTGTTAGATAGCTGCGTTTTGGATTTAGAAGCAGATATTTCCCTGTGCTTACTGCTGTTTCTTCCATATGCCGGTAATGGGCTGAAAACGCCTGTTTTGGGACTCTGCAGAGAAAGTGTTGGCAGACTGCTGAATCCACACACGGGTTTAACTCTGGAAGTTGAGTGCACACATTGACAACCGTTCTGTTAGATAGCTGCGTTTTGGATTTAGAAGCAGATATTTCCCTGTGCTTACTGCTGTTTCTTCCATATGCCGGTAATGGGCTGAAAACGCCTGTTTTGGGACTCTGCAGAGAAAGTGTTTGCAGACTGCTGAATCCACACACGGGTTTAACTCAGGAAGTTGACTGCACACATTGACAACCGTTCTGTTAGATAGCTGCGTTTTGGATTTAGAAGCAGATATTTCCCTGTGCTTACTGCTGTTTCTTCCATATGCCGGTAATGGGCTGAAAACGCCTGTTTTGGGACTCTGCAGAGAAAGTGTTTGCAGACTGCTGAATCCACACACGGGTTTAACTCTGGAAGTTGAGTGCACACATTGACAACCGTTCTGTTAGATAGCTGCGTTTTGGATTTAGAAGCAGATATTTCCCTGTGCTTACTGCTGTTTCTTCCATATGCCGGTAATGGGCTGAAAACGCCTGTTTTGGGACTCTGCAGAGAAAGTGTTTGCAGACTGCTGAATCCACACACGGGTTTAACTCTGGAAGTTGAGTGCACACATTGACAACCGTTCTGTTAGATAGCTGCATTTTGGATTTAGAAGCAGATATTTCCCTGTGCTTACTGCTGTTTCTTCCATATGCCGGTAATGGGCTGAAAACGCCTGTTTGGGGACTCTGCAGAGAAAGTGTTTGCAGACTGCTGAATCCACACACGGGTTTAACTCTGGAAGTTGAGTGCACACATTGACATCCGTTCTGTTAGATAGCTGCGTTTTGGATTTAGAAGCAGATATTTCCCTGTGCTTACTGCTGTTTCTTCCATATGCCGGTAATGGGCTGAAAACGCCTGTTTTGGGACTCTGCAGAGAAAGTGTTTGCAGACTGCTGAATCCACACACGGGTTTAACTCTGGAAGTTGAGTGCACACATTGACAACCGTTCTGTTAGATAGCTGCGTTTTGGATTTAGAAGCAGATATTTCCCTGTGCTTACTGCTGTTTCTTCCATATGCCGGTAATGGGCTGAAAACGCCTGTTTTGGGACTCTGCAGAGAAAGTGTTTGCAGACTGCTGAATCCATACACGGGTTTAACTCTGGAAGTTGAGTGCACACATTGACAACCGTTCTGTTAGATAGCTGCGTTTTGGATTTAGAAGCAGATATTTCCCGGTGCTTACTGCTGTTTCTTCCATATGCCGGTAATGGGCTGAAAACGCCTGTTTTGGGACTCTGCAGAGAAAGTGTTTGCAGACTGCTGAATCCACACACGGGTTTAACTCTGGAAGTTGAGTGCACACATTGACAACCGTTCTGTTAGATACCTGCGTTTTGGATTTAGAAGCAGATATTTCCCTGTGCTTACTGCTGTTTCTTCCATATGCCGGTAATGGACTGAAAACGCCTGTTTTGGGACTCTGCACAGAAAGTGTTTGCAGACTGCTGAATCCACACACGGGTTTAACTCTGGAAGTTGAGTGCACACATTGACAACCGTTCTGTTAGATAGCTGCGTTTTGGATTTAGAAGCAGATATTTCCGTTGCTTACTGCTGTTTCTTCCATATGCCGGTAATGGGCTGAAAACGCCTGTTTTGGGACTCTGCACAGAAAGTGTTTGCAGACTGCTGAATCCACACACGGGTTTAACTCTGGAAGTTGAGTGCACACATTGACAACCGTTCTGTTAGATAGCTGCGTTTTGGATTTAGAAGCAGATATTTCCCTGTGCTTACTGCTGTTTCTTCCATATGCCGGTAATGGGCTGAAAACGCCTGTTTTGGGACTCTGCAGAGAAAGTGTTTGCAGACTGCTGAATCCACACACGGGTTTAACTCTGGAAGTTGAGTGCACACATTGACAACCGTTCTGTTAGATAGCTGCGTTTTGGATTTAGAAGCAGATATTTCCCTGTGCTTACTGCTGTTTCTTCCATATGCCGGTAATGGGCTGAAAACGCCTGTTTTGGGACTCTGCAGAGAAAGTGTTTGCAGACTGCTGAATCCACACACGGGTTTAACTCTGGAAGTTGAGTGCACACATTGACAACCGTTCTGTTAGATAGCTGCGTTTTGGATTTAGAAGCAGATATTTCCCTGTGCTTACTGCTGTTTTTTCCATATGCCGGTAATGGGCTGAAAACGCCTGTTTTGGGACTCTGCAGAGAAAGTGTCTGCAGACTGCTGAATCCACACACGGGTTTAACTCTGGAAGTTGAGTGCACACATTGACAACCGTTCTGTTAGATAGCTGCGTTTTGGATTTAGAAGCAGATATTTCCCTGTGCTTACTGCTGTTTCTTCCATATGCCGGTAATGGGCTGAAAACGCCTGTTTTGGGACTCTGCAGAGAAAGTGTTTGCAGACTGCTGAATCCACACACGGGTTTAACTCAGGAAGTTGACTGCACACATTGACAACCGTTCTGTTAGATAGCTGCGTTTTGGATTTAGAAGCAGATATTTCCCTGTGCTTACTGCTGTTTCTTCCATATGCCGGTAATGGGCTGAAAACGCCTGTTTTGGGACTCTGCACAGAAAGTGTTTGCAGACTGCTGAATCCACACACGGGTTTAACTCTGGAAGTTGAGTGCACACATTGACAACCGTTCTGTTAGATAGCTGCGTTTTGGATTTAGAAGCAGATATTTCCCTGTGCTTACTGCTGTTTCTTCCGTATGCCGGTAATGGGCTGAAAAAGCCTGTTTTGGGACTCTGCAGAGAAAGTGTTTGCAGACTGCTGAATCCACACACGGGTTTAACTCAGGAAGTTGACTGCACACATTGACAACCGTTCTGTTAGATAGCTGCGTTTTGGATTTAGAAGCAGATATTTCCCTGTGCTTACTGCTGTTTCTTCCATATGCCGGTAATGGGCTGAAAACGCCTGTTTTGGGACTCTGCAGAGAAAGTGTTTGCAGACTGCTGAATCCACACACGGGTTTAACTCTGGAAGTTGAGTGCACACATTGACAACCGTTCTGTTAGATAGCTGCGTTTTGGATTTAGAAGCAGATATTTCCCGGTGCTTACTGCTGTTTCTTCCATATGCCGGTAATGAGCTGAAAATGCCTGTTTTGGGACTCTGCAGAGAAAATGTTTGCAGACTGCTGAATCCACACATGGGTTTAACTCAGGAAGTTGAGTGTACACATTGACAACCGTTCTGTTAGATAGCTGCGTTTTGGATTTCGAAGCATATATTTCCCTGTGCTTACTGCTGTTTCTTCCATATGCCGGTAATGGGCTGAAAACGCCTGTTTTGGGACTCTGCACAGAAAGTGTTTGCAGACTGCTGAGTCCATACACGGGTTTAACTCTGGAAGTTGAGTGCACACATTGACAACCGTTCTGTTAGATAGCTGCGTTTTGGATTTAGAAGCAGATATTTCCCTGTGCTTACTGCTGTTTCTTCCATATGCCGGTAATGGGCTGAAAACGCCTGTTTTGGGACTCTGCACAGAAAGTGTTTGCAGACTGCTGAATCCACACACGGGTTTAACTCTGGAAGTTGAGTGCACACATTGACAACCGTTCTGTTAGATAGCTGCGTTTTGGATTTAGAAGCAGATATTTCCCGGTGCTTACTGCTGTTTCTTCCATATGCCGGTAATGGGCTGAAAACGCCTGTTTTGGGACTCTGCAGAGAAAGTGTTTGCAGACTGCTGAATCCACACACGGGTTTAACTCTGGAAGTTGAGTGCACACATTGACAACCGTTCTGTTAGATAGCTGCGTTTTGGATTTAGAAGCAGATATTTCCCTGTGCTTACTGCTGTTTCTTCCATATGCCGGTAATGGACTGAAAACGCCTGTTTTGGGACTCTGCACAGAAAGTGTTTGCAGACTGCTGAATCCACACACGGGTTTAACTCTGGAAGTTGAGTGCACACATTGACAACCGTTCTGTTAGATAGCTGCGTTTTGGATTTAGAAGCAGATATTTCCGTTGCTTACTGCTGTTTCTTCCATATGCCGGTAATGGGCTGAAAACGCCTGTTTTGGGACTCTGCACAGAAAGTGTTTGCAGACTGCTGAATCCACACACGGGTTTAACTCTGGAAGTTGAGTGCACACATTGACAACCGTTCTGTTAGATAGCTGCGTTTTGGATTTAGAAGCAGATATTTCCCTGTGCTTACTGCTGTTTCTTCCATATGCCGGTAATGGGCTGAAAACGCCTGTTTTGGGACTCTGCAGAGAAAGTGTTTGCAGACTGCTGAATCCACACACGGGTTTAACTCTGGAAGTTGAGTGCACACATTGACAACCGTTCTGTTAGATAGCTGCGTTTTGGATTTAGAAGCAGATATTTCCCTGTGCTTACTGCTGTTTCTTCCATATGCCGGTAATGGGCTGAAAACGCCTGTTTTGGGACTCTGCAGAGAAAGTGTTTGCAGACTGCTGAATCCACACACGGGTTTAACTCTGGAAGTTGAGTGCACACATTGACAACCGTTCTGTTAGATAGCTGCGTTTTTTATTTAGAAGCAGATATTTCCCTGTGCTTACTGCTGTTTTTTCCATATGCCGGTAATGGGCTGAAAACGCCTGTTTTGGGACTCTGCAGAGAAAGTGTCTGCAGACTGCTGAATCCACACACGGGTTTAACTCTGGAAGTTGAGTGCACACATTGACAACCGTTCTGTTAGATAGCTGCGTTTTGGATTTAGAAGCAGATATTTCCCGGTGCTTACTGCTGTTTCTTCCATATGCCGGTAATGAGCTGAAAATGCCTGTTTTGGGACTCTGCAGAGAAAATGTTTGCAGACTGCTGAATCCACACATGGGTTTAACTCAGGAAGTTGAGTGTACACATTGACAACCGTTCTGTTAGATAGCTGCGTTTTGGATTTCGAAGCATATATTTCCCTGTGCTTACTGCTGTTTCTTCCATATGCCGGTAATGGGCTGAGAACGCCTGTTTTGGGACTCTGCACAGAAAGTGTTTGCAGACTGCTGAGTCCATACACGGGTTTAACTCTGGAAGTTGAGTGCACACATTGACAACCGTTCTGTTAGATAGCTGCGTTTTGGATTTAGAAGCAGATATTTCCCTGTGCTTACTGCTGTTTCTTCCATATGCCGGTAATGGGCTGAAAACGCCTGTTTTGGGACTCTGCACAGAAAGTGTTTGCAGACTGCTGAATCCACACACGGGTTTAACTCTGGAAGTTGAGTGCACACATTGACAACCGTTCTGTTAGATAGCTGCGTTTTGGATTTAGAAGCAGATATTTCCCGGTGCTTACTGCTGTTTCTTCCATATGCCGGTAATGGGCTGAAAACGCCTGTTTTGGGACTCTGCAGAGAAAGTGTTTGCAGACTGCTGAATCCACACACGGGTTTAACTCTGGAAGTTGAGTGCACACATTGACAACCGTTCTGTTAGATAGCTGCGTTTTGGATTTAGAAGCAGATATTTCCCTGTGCTTACTGCTGTTTCTTCCATATGCCGGTAATGGACTGAAAACGCCTGTTTTGGGACTCTGCACAGAAAGTGTTTGCAGACTGCTGAATCCACACACGGGTTTAACTCTGGAAGTTGAGTGCACACATTGACAACCGTTCTGTTAGATAGCTGCGTTTTGGATTTAGAAGCAGATATTTCCGTTGCTTACTGCTGTTTCTTCCATATGCCGGTAATGGGCTGAAAACGCCTGTTTTGGGACTCTGCACAGAAAGTGTTTGCAGACTGCTGAATCCACACACGGGTTTAACTCTGGAAGTTGAGTGCACACATTGACAACCGTTCTGTTAGATAGCTGCGTTTTGGATTTAGAAGCAGATATTTCCCTGTGCTTACTGCTGTTTCTTCCATATGCCGGTAATGGGCTGAAAACGCCTGTTTTGGGACTCTGCAGAGAAAGTGTTTGCAGACTGCTGAATCCACACACGGGTTTAACTCTGGAAGTTGAGTGCACACATTGACAACCGTTCTGTTAGATAGCTGCGTTTTGGATTTAGAAGCAGATATTTCCCTGTGCTTACTGCTGTTTCTTCCATATGCCGGTAATGGGCTGAAAACGCCTGTTTTGGGACTCTGCAGAGAAAGTGTTTGCAGACTGCTGAATCCACACACGGGTTTAACTCTGGAAGTTGAGTGCACACATTGACAACCGTTCTGTTAGATAGCTGCGTTTTGGATTTAGAAGCAGATATTTCCCTGTGCTTACTGCTGTTTTTTCCATATGCCGGTAATGGGCTGAAAACGCCTGTTTTGGGACTCTGCAGAGAAAGTGTCTGCAGACTGCTGAATCCACACACGGGTTTATCTCTGGAAGTTGAGTGCACACATTGACAACCGTTCTGTTAGATAGCTGCGTTTTGGATTTAGAAGCAGATATTTCCCTGTGCTTACTGCTGTTTCTTCCATATGCCGGTAATGGGCTGAAAACGCCTGTTTTGGGACTCTGCAGAGAAAGTGTTTGCAGACTGCTGAATCCACACACGGGTTTAACTCTGGAAGTTGAGTGCACACATTGACAACCGTTCTGTTAGATAGCTGCGTTTTGGATTTAGAAGCAGATATTTCCCTGTGCTTACTGCTGTTTCTTCCATATGCCGGTAATGGACTGAAAACGCCTGTTTTGGGACTCTGCACAGAAAGTGTTTGCAGACTGCTGAATCCACACACGGGTTTAACTCTGGAAGTTGAGTGCACACATTGACAACCGTTCTGTTAGATAGCTGCGTTTTGGATTTAGAAGCAGATATTTCCGTTGCTTACTGCTGTTTCTTCCATATGCCGGTAATGGGCTGAAAACGCCTGTTTTGGGACTCTGCACAGAAAGTGTTTGCAGACTGCTGAATCCACACACGGGTTTAACTCTGGAAGTTGAGTGCACACATTGACAACCGTTCTGTTAGATAGCTGCGTTTTGGATTTAGAAGCAGATATTTCCCTGTGCTTACTGCTGTTTCTTCCATATGCCGGTAATGGGCTGAAAACGCCTGTTTTGGGACTCTGCAGAGAAAGTGTTTGCAGACTGCTGAATCCACACACGGGTTTAACTCTGGAAGTTGAGTGCACACATTGACAACCGTTCTGTTAGATAGCTGCGTTTTGGATTTAGAAGCAGATATTTCCCTGTGCTTACTGCTGTTTCTTCCATATGCCGGTAATGGGCTGAAAACGCCTGTTTTGGGACTCTGCAGAGAAAGTGTTTGCAGACTGCTGAATCCACACACGGGTTTAACTCTGGAAGTTGAGTGCACACATTGACAACCGTTCTGTTAGATAGCTGCGTTTTGGATTTAGAAGCAGATATTTCCCTGTGCTTACTGCTGTTTTTTCCATATGCCGGTAATGGGCTGAAAACGCCTGTTTTGGGACTCTGCAGAGAAAGTGTCTGCAGACTGCTGAATCCACACACGGGTTTAACTCTGGAAGTTGAGTGCACACATTGACAACCGTTCTGTTAGATAGCTGCGTTTTGGATTTAGAAGCAGATATTTCCCTGTGCTTACTGCTGTTTCTTCCATATGCCGGTAATGGGCTGAAAACGCCTGTTTTGGGACTCTGCAGAGAAAGTGTTTGCAGACTGCTGAATCCACACACGGGTTTAACTCAGGAAGTTGACTGCACACATTGACAACCGTTCTGTTAGATAGCTGCGTTTTGGATTTAGAAGCAGATATTTCCCTGTGCTTACTGCTGTTTCTTCCATATGCCGGTAATGGGCTGAAAACGCCTGTTTTGGGACTCTGCACAGAAAGTGTTTGCAGACTGCTGAATCCACACACGGGTTTAACTCTGGAAGTTGAGTGCACACATTGACAACCGTTCTGTTAGATAGCTGCGTTTTGGATTTAGAAGCAGATATTTCCCTGTGCTTACTGCTGTTTCTTCCGTATGCCGGTAATGGGCTGAAAACGCCTGTTTTGGGACTCTGCAGAGAAAGTGTTTGCAGACTGCTGAATCCACACACGGGTTTAACTCTGGAAGTTGAGTGCACACATTGACAACCGTTCTGTTAGATAGCTGCGTTTTGGATTTAGAAGCAGATATTTCCCGGTGCTTACTGCTGTTTCTTCCATATGCCGGTAATGAGCTGAAAATGCCTGTTTTGGGACTCTGCAGAGAAAATGTTTGCAGACTGCTGAATCCACACATGGGTTTAACTCAGGAAGTTGAGTGTACACATTGACAACCGTTCTGTTAGATAGCTGCGTTTTGGATTTCGAAGCATATATTTCCCTGTGCTTACTGCTGTTTCTTCCATATGCCGGTAATGGGCTGAAAACGCCTGTTTTGGGACTCTGCACAGAAAGTGTTTGCAGACTGCTGAGTCCATACACGGGTTTAACTCTGGAAGTTGAGTGCACACATTGACAACCGTTCTGTTAGATAGCTGCGTTTTGGATTTAGAAGCAGATATTTCCCTGTGCTTACTGCTGTTTCTTCCATATGCCGGTAATGGGCTGAAAACGCCTGTTTTGGGACTCTGCACAGAAAGTGTTTGCAGACTGCTGAATCCACACACGGGTTTAACTCTGGAAGTTGAGTGCACACATTGACAACCGTTCTGTTAGATAGCTGCGTTTTGGATTTAGAAGCAGATATTTCCCGGTGCTTACTGCTGTTTCTTCCATATGCCGGAAATGGGCTGAAAACGCCTGTTTTGGGACTCTGCAGAGAAAGTGTTTGCAGACTGCTGAATCCACACACGGGTTTAACTCTGGAAGTTGAGTGCACACATTGACAACCGTTCTGTTAGATAGCTGCGTTTTGGATTTAGAAGCAGATATTTCCCTGTGCTTACTGCTGTTTCTTCCATATGCCGGTAATGGGCTGAAAACGACTGTTTTGGGACTCTGCAGAGAAAGTGTTTGCAGACTGCTGAATCCACACACGGGTTTAACTCTGGAAGTTGAGTGCACACATTGACAACCGTTCTGTTAGATAGCTGCGTTTTGGATTTAGAAGCAGATATTTCCCTGGGCTTACTGCTGTTTCTTCCATATGCCGGTAATGGGCTGAAAACGCCTGTTTTGGGACTCTGCACAGAAAGTGTTTGCAGACTGCTGAATCCACACACGGGTTTAACTCTGGAAGTTGAGTGCACACAATGACAACCGTTTTGTTAGATAGCTGCGTTTTGGATTTAGAAGCAGATATTTCCCGGTGCTTACTGCTGTTTCTTCCATATGCCGGTAATGGGCTGAAAACACCTGTTTTGGGACTCTGCAGAGAAAGTGTTTGCAGACTGCTGAATCCACACACGGGTTTAACTCTGGAAGTTGAGTGCACACATTGACAACCGTTCTGTTAGATAGCTGCGTTTTGGATTTAGAAGCAGATATTTCCCTGTGCTTACTGCTGTTTCTTCCATATGCCGGTAATGGGCTGAAAACGCCTGTTTTGGGACTCTGCAGAGAAAGTGTTTGCAGACTGCTGAATCCACACACGGGTTTAACTCTGGAAGTTGAGTGCACACATTGACAACCGTTCTGTTAGATAGCTGCGTTTTGGATTTAGAAGCAGATATTTCCGTTGCTTACTGCTGTTTCTTCCATATGCCGGTAATGGGCTGAAAACGCCTGTTTTGGGACTCTGCAGAGAAAGTGTTTGCAGACTGCTGAATCCACACACGGGTTTAACTCTGGAAGTTGAGTGCACACATTGACAACCGTTCTGTTAGATAGCTGCGTTTTGGATTTAGAAGCAGATATTTCCGTTGCTTACTGCTGTTTCTTCCATATGCCGGTAATGGGCTGAAAACGCCTGTTTTGGGACTCTGCAGAGAAAGTGTTTGCAGACTGCTGAATCCACACACGGGTTTAACTCTGGAAGTTGAGGGCACACATTGACAACCATTCTGTTAGATAGCTGCGTTTTGGATTTAGAAGCAGATATTTCCCTGTGCTTACTGCTGTTTCTTCCATATGCCGGTAATGGGCTGAAAACGCCTGTTTTGGGACTCTGCAGAGAAAGTGTTTGCAGACTGCTGAATCCACACACGGGTTTAACTCTGGAAGTTGAGTGCACACATTGACAACCGTTCTGTTAGATAGCTGCGTTTTGGATTAAAAGCAGATATTTCCCTGGGCTTACTGCTGTTTCTTCCATATGCCGGTAATGGGCTGAAAACGCCTGTTTTGGGACTCTGCACAGAAAGTGTTTGCAGACTGCTGAATCCACACACGGGTTTAACTCTGGAAGTTGAGTGCACACATTGACAACCGTTCTGTTAGATAGCTGCGTTTTGGATTTAGAAGCAGATATTTCCCTGTGCTTACTGCTGTTTCTTCCATATGCCGGTAATGGGCTGAAAACGCCTGTTTTGGGACTCTGCAGAGAAAGTGTTGGCAGACTGCTGAATCCACACACGGGTTTAACTCTGGAAGTTGAGTGCACACATTGACAACCGTTCTGTTAGATAGCTGCGTTTTGGATTTAGAAGCAGATATTTCCCTGTGCTTACTGCTGTTTCTTCCATATGCCGGTAATGGGCTGAAAACGCCTGTTTTGGGACTCTGCAGAGAAAGTGTTTGCAGACTGCTGAATCCACACACGGGTTTAACTCAGGAAGTTGACTGCACACATTGACAACCGTTCTGTTAGATAGCTGCGTTTTGGATTTAGAAGCAGATATTTCCCTGTGCTTACTGCTGTTTCTTCCATATGCCGGTAATGGGCTGAAAACGCCTGTTTTGGGACTCTGCAGAGAAAGTGTTTGCAGACTGCTGAATCCACACACGGGTTTAACTCTGGAAGTTGAGTGCACACATTGACAACCGTTCTGTTAGATAGCTGCGTTTTGGATTTAGAAGCAGATATTTCCCTGTGCTTACTGCTGTTTCTTCCATATGCCGGTAATGGGCTGAAAACGCCTGTTTTGGGACTCTGCAGAGAAAGTGTTTGCAGACTGCTGAATCCACACACGGGTTTAACTCTGGAAGTTGAGTGCACACATGGAGAACCGTTCTGTTAGATAGCTGCGTTTTGGATTTAGAAGCAGATATTTCCCGGTGCTTACTGCTGTTTCTTCCATATGCCGGTAATGAGCTGAAAATGCCTGTTTTGGGACTCTGCAGAGAAAGTGTTTGCAGACTGCTGAATCCACACACGGGTTTAACTCTGGAAGTTGAGTGCACACATTGACAACCGTTCTGTTAGATAGCTGCGTTTTGGATTTCGAAGCATATATTTCCCTGTGCTTACTGCTGTTTCTTCCATATGCCGGTAATGGGCTGAAAACGCCTGTTTTGGGACTCTGCACAGAAAGTGTTTGCAGACTGCTGAATCCATACACGGGTTTAACTCTGGAAGTTGAGTGCACACATTGACAACCGTTCTGTTAGATAGCTGCGTTTTGGATTTAGAAGCAGATATTTCCCTGTGCTTACTGCTGTTTCTTCCATATGCCGGTAATGGGCTGAAAACGCCTGTTTTGGGACTCTGCAGAGAAAGTGTTTGCAGACTGCTGAATCCACACACGGGTTTAACTCTGGAAGTTGAGTGCACACATTGACAACCGTTCTGTTAGATAGCTGCGTTTTGGATTTAGAAGCAGATATTTCCCTGTGCTTACTGCTGTTTTTTCCATATGCCGGTAATGGGCTGAAAACGCCTGTTTTGGGACTCTGCAGAGAAAGTGTCTGCAGACTGCTGAATCCACACACGGGTTTAACTCTGGAAGTTGAGTGCACACATTGACAACCGTTCTGTTAGATAGCTGCGTTTTGGATTTAGAAGCAGATATTTCCCTGTGCTTACTGCTGTTTCTTCCATATGCCGGTAATGGGCTGAAAACGCCTGTTTTGGGACTCTGCAGAGAAAGTGTTTGCAGACTGCTGAATCCACACACGGGTTTAACTCAGGAAGTTGACTGCACACATTGACAACCGTTCTGTTAGATAGCTGCGTTTTGGATTTAGAAGCAGATATTTCCCTGTGCTTACTGCTGTTTCTTCCATATGCCGGTAATGGGCTGAAAACGCCTGTTTTGGGACTCTGCACAGAAAGTGTTTGCAGACTGCTGAATCCACACACGGGTTTAACTCTGGAAGTTGAGTGCACACATTGACAACCGTTCTGTTAGATAGCTGCGTTTTGGATTTAGAAGCAGATATTTCCCTGTGCTTACTGCTGTTTCTTCCGTATGCCGGTAATGGGCTGAAAACGCCTGTTTTGGGACTCTGCAGAGAAAGTGTTTGCAGACTGCTGAATCCACACACGGGTTTAACTCTGGAAGTTGAGTGCACACATTGACAACCGTTCTGTTAGATAGCTGCGTTTTGGATTTAGAAGCAGATATTTCCCGGTGCTTACTGCTGTTTCTTCCATATGCCGGTAATGAGCTGAAAATGCCTGTTTTGGGACTCTGCAGAGAAAATGTTTGCAGACTGCTGAATCCACACATGGGTTTAACTCAGGAAGTTGAGTGTACACATTGACAACCGTTCTGTTAGATAGCTGCGTTTTGGATTTCGAAGCATATATTTCCCTGTGCTTACTGCTGTTTCTTCCATATGCCGGTAATGGGCTGAAAACGCCTGTTTTGGGACTCTGCACAGAAAGTGTTTGCAGACTGCTGAGTCCATACACGGGTTTAACTCTGGAAGTTGAGTGCACACATTGACAACCGTTCTGTTAGATAGCTGCGTTTTGGATTTAGAAGCAGATATTTCCCGGTGCTTACTGCTGTTTCTTCCATATGCCGGAAATGGGCTGAAAACGCCTGTTTTGGGACTCTGCAGAGAAAGTGTTTGCAGACTGCTGAATCCACACACGGGTTTAACTCTGGAAGTTGAGTGCACACATTGACAACCGTTCTGTTAGATAGCTGCGTTTTGGATTTAGAAGCAGATATTTCCCTGTGCTTACTGCTGTTTCTTCCATATGCCGGTAATGGGCTGAAAACGACTGTTTTGGGACTCTGCAGAGAAAGTGTTTGCAGACTGCTGAATCCACACACGGGTTTAACTCTGGAAGTTGAGTGCACACATTGACAACCGTTCTGTTAGATAGCTGCGTTTTGGATTTAGAAGCAGATATTTCCCTGGGCTTACTGCTGTTTCTTCCATATGCCGGTAATGGGCTGAAAACGCCTGTTTTGGGACTCTGCACAGAAAGTGTTTGCAGACTGCTGAATCCACACACGGGTTTAACTCTGGAAGTTGAGTGCACACAATGACAACCGTTTTGTTAGATAGCTGCGTTTTGGATTTAGAAGCAGATATTTCCCGGTGCTTACTGCTGTTTCTTCCATATGCCGGTAATGGGCTGAAAACACCTGTTTTGGGACTCTGCAGAGAAAGTGTTTGCAGACTGCTGAATCCACACACGGGTTTAACTCTGGAAGTTGAGTGCACACATTGACAACCGTTCTGTTAGATAGCTGCGTTTTGGATTTAGAAGCAGATATTTCCCTGTGCTTACTGCTGTTTCTTCCATATGCCGGTAATGGGCTGAAAACGCCTGTTTTGGGACTCTGCAGAGAAAGTGTTTGCAGACTGCTGAATCCACACACGGGTTTAACTCTGGAAGTTGAGTGCACACATTGACAACCGTTCTGTTAGATAGCTGCGTTTTGGATTTAGAAGCAGATATTTCCGTTGCTTACTGCTGTTTCTTCCATATGCCGGTAATGGGCTGAAAACGCCTGTTTTGGGACTCTGCAGAGAAAGTGTTTGCAGACTGCTGAATCCACACACGGGTTTAACTCTGGAAGTTGAGTGCACACATTGACAACCGTTCTGTTAGATAGCTGCGTTTTGGATTTAGAAGCAGATATTTCCGTTGCTTACTGCTGTTTCTTCCATATGCCGGTAATGGGCTGAAAACGCCTGTTTTGGGACTCTGCACAGAAAGTGTTTGCAGACTGCTGAATCCACACACGGGTTTAACTCTGGAAGTTGAGTGCACACATTGACAACCGTTCTGTTAGATAGCTGCGTTTTGGATTTAGAAGCAGATATTTCCCTGTGCTTACTGCTGTTTCTTCCATATGCCGGTAATGGGCTGAAAACGCCTGTTTTGGGACTCTGCAGAGAAAGTGTTTGCAGACTGCTGAATCCACACACGGGTTTAACTCTGGAAGTTGAGTGCACACATTGACAACCGTTCTGTTAGATAGCTGCGTTTTGGATTTAGAAGCAGATATTTCCCTGTGCTTACTGCTGTTTCTTCCATATGCCGGTAATGGGCTGAAAACGCCTGTTTTGGGACTCTGCAGAGAAAGTGTTTGCAGACTGCTGAATCCACACACGGGTTTAACTCTGGAAGTTGAGTGCACACATTGACAACCGTTCTGTTAGATAGCTGCGTTTTGGATTTAGAAGCAGATATTTCCCTGTGCTTACTGCTGTTTTTTCCATATGCCGGTAATGGGCTGAAAACGCCTGTTTTGGGACTCTGCAGAGAAAGTGTCTGCAGACTGCTGAATCCACACACGGGTTTAACTCTGGAAGTTGAGTGCACACATTGACAACCGTTCTGTTAGATAGCTGCGTTTTGGATTTAGAAGCAGATATTTCCCTGTGCTTACTGCTGTTTCTTCCATATGCCGGTAATGGGCTGAAAACGCCTGTTTTGGGACTCTGCAGAGAAAGTGTTTGCAGACTGCTGAATCCACACACGGGTTTAACTCAGGAAGTTGACTGCACACATTGACAACCGTTCTGTTAGATAGCTGCGTTTTGGATTTAGAAGCAGATATTTCCCTGTGCTTACTGCTGTTTCTTCCATATGCCGGTAATGGGCTGAAAACGCCTGTTTTGGGACTCTGCACAGAAAGTGTTTGCAGACTGCTGAATCCACACACGGGTTTAACTCTGGAAGTTGAGTGCACACATTGACAACCGTTCTGTTAGATAGCTGCGTTTTGGATTTAGAAGCAGATATTTCCCTGTGCTTACTGCTGTTTCTTCCGTATGCCGGTAATGGGCTGAAAACGCCTGTTTTGGGACTCTGCAGAGAAAGTGTTTGCAGACTGCTGAATCCACACACGGGTTTAACTCTGGAAGTTGAGTGCACACATTGACAACCGTTCTGTTAGATAGCTGCGTTTTGGATTTAGAAGCAGATATTTCCCGGTGCTTACTGCTGTTTCTTCCATATGCCGGTAATGAGCTGAAAATGCCTGTTTTGGGACTCTGCAGAGAAAATGTTTGCAGACTGCTGAATCCACACATGGGTTTAACTCAGGAAGTTGAGTGTACACATTGACAACCGTTCTGTTAGATAGCTGCGTTTTGGATTTCGAAGCATATATTTCCCTGTGCTTACTGCTGTTTCTTCCATATGCCGGTAATGGGCTGAAAACGCCTGTTTTGGGACTCTGCACAGAAAGTGTTTGCAGACTGCTGAGTCCATACACGGGTTTAACTCTGGAAGTTGAGTGCACACATTGACAACCGTTCTGTTAGATAGCTGCGTTTTGGATTTAGAAGCAGATATTTCCCTGTGCTTACTGCTGTTTCTTCCATATGCCGGTAATGGGCTGAAAACGCCTGTTTTGGGACTCTGCACAGAAAGTGTTTGCAGACTGCTGAATCCACACACGGGTTTAACTCTGGAAGTTGAGTGCACACATTGACAACCGTTCTGTTAGATAGCTGCGTTTTGGATTTAGAAGCAGATATTTCCCGGTGCTTACTGCTGTTTCTTCCATATGCCGGAAATGGGCTGAAAACGCCTGTTTTGGGACTCTGCAGAGAAAGTGTTTGCAGACTGCTGAATCCACACACGGGTTTAACTCTGGAAGTTGAGTGCACACATTGACAACCGTTCTGTTAGATAGCTGCGTTTTGGATTTAGAAGCAGATATTTCCCTGTGCTTACTGCTGTTTCTTCCATATGCCGGTAATGGGCTGAAAACGCCTGTTTTGGGACTCTGCAGAGAAAGTGTTTGCAGACTGCTGAATCCACACACGGGTTTAACTCTGGAAGTTGAGTGCACACATGGAGAACCGTTCTGTTAGATAGCTGCGTTTTGGATTTAGAAGCAGATATTTCCCGGTGCTTACTGCTGTTTCTTCCATATGCCGGTAATGAGCTGAAAATGCCTGTTTTGGGACTCTGCAGAGAAAGTGTTTGCAGACTGCTGAATCCACACACGGGTTTAACTCTGGAAGTTGAGTGCACACATTGACAACCGTTCTGTTAGATAGCTGCGTTTTGGATTTCGAAGCATATATTTCCCTGTGCTTACTGCTGTTTCTTCCATATGCCGGTAATGGGCTGAAAACGCCTGTTTTGGGACTCTGCACAGAAAGTGTTTGCAGACTGCTGAATCCATACACGGGTTTAACTCTGGAAGTTGAGTGCACACATTGACAACCGTTCTGTTAGATAGCTGCGTTTTGGATTTAGAAGCAGATATTTCCCTGTGCTTACTGCTGTTTCTTCCATATGCCGGTAATGGGCTGAAAACGCCTGTTTTGGGACTCTGCAGAGAAAGTGTTTGCAGACTGCTGAATCCACACACGGGTTTAACTCTGGAAGTTGAGTGCACACATTGACAACCGTTCTGTTAGATAGCTGCGTTTTGGATTTAGAAGCAGATATTTCCCTGTGCTTACTGCTGTTTTTTCCATATGCCGGTAATGGGCTGAAAACGCCTGTTTTGGGACTCTGCAGAGAAAGTGTCTGCAGACTGCTGAATCCACACACGGGTTTAACTCTGGAAGTTGAGTGCACACATTGACAACCGTTCTGTTAGATAGCTGCGTTTTGGATTTAGAAGCAGATATTTCCCTGTGCTTACTGCTGTTTCTTCCATATGCCGGTAATGGGCTGAAAACGCCTGTTTTGGGACTCTGCAGAGAAAGTGTTTGCAGACTGCTGAATCCACACACGGGTTTAACTCAGGAAGTTGACTGCACACATTGACAACCGTTCTGTTAGATAGCTGCGTTTTGGATTTAGAAGCAGATATTTCCCTGTGCTTACTGCTGTTTCTTCCATATGCCGGTAATGGGCTGAAAACGCCTGTTTTGGGACTCTGCACAGAAAGTGTTTGCAGACTGCTGAATCCACACACGGGTTTAACTCTGGAAGTTGAGTGCACACATTGACAACCGTTCTGTTAGATAGCTGCGTTTTGGATTTAGAAGCAGATATTTCCCTGTGCTTACTGCTGTTTCTTCCGTATGCCGGTAATGGGCTGAAAACGCCTGTTTTGGGACTCTGCAGAGAAAGTGTTTGCAGACTGCTGAATCCACACACGGGTTTAACTCTGGAAGTTGAGTGCACACATTGACAACCGTTCTGTTAGATAGCTGCGTTTTGGATTTAGAAGCAGATATTTCCCGGTGCTTACTGCTGTTTCTTCCATATGCCGGTAATGAGCTGAAAATGCCTGTTTTGGGACTCTGCAGAGAAAATGTTTGCAGACTGCTGAATCCACACATGGGTTTAACTCAGGAAGTTGAGTGTACACATTGACAACCGTTCTGTTAGATAGCTGCGTTTTGGATTTCGAAGCATATATTTCCCTGTGCTTACTGCTGTTTCTTCCATATGCCGGTAATGGGCTGAAAACGCCTGTTTTGGGACTCTGCACAGAAAGTGTTTGCAGACTGCTGAGTCCATACACGGGTTTAACTCTGGAAGTTGAGTGCACACATTGACAACCGTTCTGTTAGATAGCTGCGTTTTGGATTTAGAAGCAGATATTTCCCGGTGCTTACTGCTGTTTCTTCCATATGCCGGAAATGGGCTGAAAACGCCTGTTTTGGGACTCTGCAGAGAAAGTGTTTGCAGACTGCTGAATCCACACACGGGTTTAACTCTGGAAGTTGAGTGCACACATTGACAACCGTTCTGTTAGATAGCTGCGTTTTGGATTTAGAAGCAGATATTTCCCTGTGCTTACTGCTGTTTCTTCCATATGCCGGTAATGGGCTGAAAACGACTGTTTTGGGACTCTGCAGAGAAAGTGTTTGCAGACTGCTGAATCCACACACGGGTTTAACTCTGGAAGTTGAGTGCACACATTGACAACCGTTCTGTTAGATAGCTGCGTTTTGGATTTAGAAGCAGATATTTCCCTGGGCTTACTGCTGTTTCTTCCATATGCCGGTAATGGGCTGAAAACGCCTGTTTTGGGACTCTGCACAGAAAGTGTTTGCAGACTGCTGAATCCACACACGGGTTTAACTCTGGAAGTTGAGTGCACACAATGACAACCGTTTTGTTAGATAGCTGCGTTTTGGATTTAGAAGCAGATATTTCCCGGTGCTTACTGCTGTTTCTTCCATATGCCGGTAATGGGCTGAAAACACCTGTTTTGGGACTCTGCAGAGAAAGTGTTTGCAGACTGCTGAATCCACACACGGGTTTAACTCTGGAAGTTGAGTGCACACATTGACAACCGTTCTGTTAGATAGCTGCGTTTTGGATTTAGAAGCAGATATTTCCCTGTGCTTACTGCTGTTTCTTCCATATGCCGGTAATGGGCTGAAAACGCCTGTTTTGGGACTCTGCAGAGAAAGTGTTTGCAGACTGCTGAATCCACACACGGGTTTAACTCTGGAAGTTGAGTGCACACATTGACAACCGTTCTGTTAGATAGCTGCGTTTTGGATTTAGAAGCAGATATTTCCGTTGCTTACTGCTGTTTCTTCCATATGCCGGTAATGGGCTGAAAACGCCTGTTTTGGGACTCTGCAGAGAAAGTGTTTGCAGACTGCTGAATCCACACACGGGTTTAACTCTGGAAGTTGAGTGCACACATTGACAACCGTTCTGTTAGATAGCTGCGTTTTGGATTTAGAAGCAGATATTTCCGTTGCTTACTGCTGTTTCTTCCATATGCCGGTAATGGGCTGAAAACGCCTGTTTTGGGACTCTGCACAGAAAGTGTTTGCAGACTGCTGAATCCACACACGGGTTTAACTCTGGAAGTTGAGTGCACACATTGACAACCGTTCTGTTAGATAGCTGCGTTTTGGATTTAGAAGCAGATATTTCCCTGTGCTTACTGCTGTTTCTTCCATATGCCGGTAATGGGCTGAAAACGCCTGTTTTGGGACTCTGCAGAGAAAGTGTTTGCAGACTGCTGAATCCACACACGGGTTTAACTCTGGAAGTTGAGTGCACACATTGACAACCGTTCTGTTAGATAGCTGCGTTTTGGATTTAGAAGCAGATATTTCCCTGTGCTTACTGCTGTTTCTTCCATATGCCGGTAATGGGCTGAAAACGCCTGTTTTGGGACTCTGCAGAGAAAGTGTTTGCAGACTGCTGAATCCACACACGGGTTTAACTCTGGAAGTTGAGTGCACACATTGACAACCGTTCTGTTAGATAGCTGCGTTTTGGATTTAGAAGCAGATATTTCCCTGTGCTTACTGCTGTTTTTTCCATATGCCGGTAATGGGCTGAAAACGCCTGTTTTGGGACTCTGCAGAGAAAGTGTCTGCAGACTGCTGAATCCACACACGGGTTTAACTCTGGAAGTTGAGTGCACACATTGACAACCGTTCTGTTAGATAGCTGCGTTTTGGATTTAGAAGCAGATATTTCCCTGTGCTTACTGCTGTTTCTTCCATATGCCGGTAATGGGCTGAAAACGCCTGTTTTGGGACTCTGCAGAGAAAGTGTTTGCAGACTGCTGAATCCACACACGGGTTTAACTCAGGAAGTTGACTGCACACATTGACAACCGTTCTGTTAGATAGCTGCGTTTTGGATTTAGAAGCAGATATTTCCCTGTGCTTACTGCTGTTTCTTCCATATGCCGGTAATGGGCTGAAAACGCCTGTTTTGGGACTCTGCACAGAAAGTGTTTGCAGACTGCTGAATCCACACACGGGTTTAACTCTGGAAGTTGAGTGCACACATTGACAACCGTTCTGTTAGATAGCTGCGTTTTGGATTTAGAAGCAGATATTTCCCTGTGCTTACTGCTGTTTCTTCCGTATGCCGGTAATGGGCTGAAAACGCCTGTTTTGGGACTCTGCAGAGAAAGTGTTTGCAGACTGCTGAATCCACACACGGGTTTAACTCTGGAAGTTGAGTGCACACATTGACAACCGTTCTGTTAGATAGCTGCGTTTTGGATTTAGAAGCAGATATTTCCCGGTGCTTACTGCTGTTTCTTCCATATGCCGGTAATGAGCTGAAAATGCCTGTTTTGGGACTCTGCAGAGAAAATGTTTGCAGACTGCTGAATCCACACATGGGTTTAACTCAGGAAGTTGAGTGTACACATTGACAACCGTTCTGTTAGATAGCTGCGTTTTGGATTTCGAAGCATATATTTCCCTGTGCTTACTGCTGTTTCTTCCATATGCCGGTAATGGGCTGAAAACGCCTGTTTTGGGACTCTGCACAGAAAGTGTTTGCAGACTGCTGAGTCCATACACGGGTTTAACTCTGGAAGTTGAGTGCACACATTGACAACCGTTCTGTTAGATAGCTGCGTTTTGGATTTAGAAGCAGATATTTCCCTGTGCTTACTGCTGTTTCTTCCATATGCCGGTAATGGGCTGAAAACGCCTGTTTTGGGACTCTGCACAGAAAGTGTTTGCAGACTGCTGAATCCACACACGGGTTTAACTCTGGAAGTTGAGTGCACACATTGACAACCGTTCTGTTAGATAGCTGCGTTTTGGATTTAGAAGCAGATATTTCCCGGTGCTTACTGCTGTTTCTTCCATATGCCGGAAATGGGCTGAAAACGCCTGTTTTGGGACTCTGCAGAGAAAGTGTTTGCAGACTGCTGAATCCACACACGGGTTTAACTCTGGAAGTTGAGTGCACACATTGACAACCGTTCTGTTAGATAGCTGCGTTTTGGATTTAGAAGCAGATATTTCCCTGTGCTTACTGCTGTTTCTTCCATATGCCGGTAATGGGCTGAAAACGACTGTTTTGGGACTCTGCAGAGAAAGTGTTTGCAGACTGCTGAATCCACACACGGGTTTAACTCTGGAAGTTGAGTGCACACATTGACAACCGTTCTGTTAGATAGCTGCGTTTTGGATTTAGAAGCAGATATTTCCCTGGGCTTACTGCTGTTTCTTCCATATGCCGGTAATGGGCTGAAAACGCCTGTTTTGGGACTCTGCACAGAAAGTGTTTGCAGACTGCTGAATCCACACACGGGTTTAACTCTGGAAGTTGAGTGCACACAATGACAACCGTTTTGTTAGATAGCTGCGTTTTGGATTTAGAAGCAGATATTTCCCGGTGCTTACTGCTGTTTCTTCCATATGCCGGTAATGGGCTGAAAACACCTGTTTAGGGACTCTGCAGAGAAAGTGTTTGCAGACTGCTGAATCCACACACGGGTTTAACTCTGGAAGTTGAGTGCACACATTGACAACCGTTCTGTTAGATAGCTGCGTTTTGGATTTAGAAGCAGATATTTCCCTGTGCTTACTGCTGTTTCTTCCATATGCCGGTAATGGGCTGAAAACGCCTGTTTTGGGACTCTGCAGAGAAAGTGTTTGCAGACTGCTGAATCCACACACGGGTTTAACTCTGGAAGTTGAGTGCACACATTGACAACCGTTCTGTTAGATAGCTGCGTTTTGGATTTAGAAGCAGATATTTCCGTTGCTTACTGCTGTTTCTTCCATATGCCGGTAATGGGCTGAAAACGCCTGTTTTGGGACTCTGCAGAGAAAGTGTTTGCAGACTGCTGAATCCACACACGGGTTTAACTCTGGAAGTTGAGTGCACACATTGACAACCGTTCTGTTAGATAGCTGCGTTTTGGATTTAGAAGCAGATATTTCCGTTGCTTACTGCTGTTTCTTCCATATGCCGGTAATGGGCTGAAAACGCCTGTTTTGGGACTCTGCAGAGAAAGTGTTTGCAGACTGCTGAATCCACACACGGGTTTAACTCTGGAAGTTGAGTGCACACATTGACAACCGTTCTGTTAGATAGCTGCGTTTTGGATTTAGAAGCAGATATTTCCCTGTGCTTACTGCTGTTTCTTCCATATGCCGGTAATGGGCTGAAAACGCCTGTTTTGGGACTCTGCAGAGAAAGTGTTTGCAGACTGCTGAATCCACACACGGGTTTAACTCTGGAAGTTGAGTGCACACATTGACAACCGTTCTGTTAGATAGCTGCGTTTTGGATTTAGAAGCAGATATTTCCCTGTGCTTACTGCTGTTTCTTCCATATGCCGGTAATGGGCTGAAAACGCCTGTTTTGGGACTCTGCACAGAAAGTGTTTGCAGACTGCTGAATCCACACACGGGTTTAACTCTGGAAGTTGAGTGCACACATTGACAACCGTTCTGTTAGATAGCTGCGTTTTGGATTAAAAGCAGATATTTCCCTGGGCTTACTGCTGTTTCTTCCATATGCCGGTAATGGGCTGAAAACGCCTGTTTTGGGACTCTGCACAGAAAGTGTTTGCAGACTGCTGAATCCACACACGGGTTTAACTCTGGAAGTTGAGTGCACACATGGAGAACCGTTCTGTTAGATAGCTGCGTTTTGGATTTAGAAGCAGATATTTCCCGGTGCTTACTGCTGTTTCTTCCATATGCCGGTAATGAGCTGAAAATGCCTGTTTTGGGACTCTGCAGAGAAAGTGTTTGCAGACTGCTGAATCCACACACGGGTTTAACTCTGGAAGTTGAGTGCACACATTGACAACCGTTCTGTTAGATAGCTGCGTTTTGGATTTCGAAGCATATATTTCCCTGTGCTTACTGCTGTTTCTTCCATATGCCGGTAATGGGCTGAAAACGCCTGTTTTGGGACTCTGCACAGAAAGTGTTTGCAGACTGCTGAATCCATACACGGGTTTAACTCTGGAAGTTGAGTGCACACATTGACAACCGTTCTGTTAGATAGCTGCGTTTTGGATTTAGAAGCAGATATTTCCCTGTGCTTACTGCTGTTTCTTCCATATGCCGGTAATGGGCTGAAAACGCCTGTTTTGGGACTCTGCAGAGAAAGTGTTTGCAGACTGCTGAATCCACACACGGGTTTAACTCTGGAAGTTGAGTGCACACATTGACAACCGTTCTGTTAGATAGCTGCGTTTTGGATTTAGAAGCAGATATTTCCCTGTGCTTACTGCTGTTTTTTCCATATGCCGGTAATGGGCTGAAAACGCCTGTTTTGGGACTCTGCAGAGAAAGTGTCTGCAGACTGCTGAATCCACACACGGGTTTAACTCTGGAAGTTGAGTGCACACATTGACAACCGTTCTGTTAGATAGCTGCGTTTTGGATTTAGAAGCAGATATTTCCCTGTGCTTACTGCTGTTTCTTCCATATGCCGGTAATGGGCTGAAAACGCCTGTTTTGGGACTCTGCAGAGAAAGTGTTTGCAGACTGCTGAATCCACACACGGGTTTAACTCAGGAAGTTGACTGCACACATTGACAACCGTTCTGTTAGATAGCTGCGTTTTGGATTTAGAAGCAGATATTTCCCTGTGCTTACTGCTGTTTCTTCCATATGCCGGTAATGGGCTGAAAACGCCTGTTTTGGGACTCTGCACAGAAAGTGTTTGCAGACTGCTGAATCCACACACGGGTTTAACTCTGGAAGTTGAGTGCACACATTGACAACCGTTCTGTTAGATAGCTGCGTTTTGGATTTAGAAGCAGATATTTCCCTGTGCTTACTGCTGTTTCTTCCGTATGCCGGTAATGGGCTGAAAACGCCTGTTTTGGGACTCTGCAGAGAAAGTGTTTGCAGACTGCTGAATCCACACACGGGTTTAACTCTGGAAGTTGAGTGCACACATTGACAACCGTTCTGTTAGATAGCTGCGTTTTGGATTTAGAAGCAGATATTTCCCGGTGCTTACTGCTGTTTCTTCCATATGCCGGTAATGAGCTGAAAATGCCTGTTTTGGGACTCTGCAGAGAAAATGTTTGCAGACTGCTGAATCCACACATGGGTTTAACTCAGGAAGTTGAGTGTACACATTGACAACCGTTCTGTTAGATAGCTGCGTTTTGGATTTCGAAGCATATATTTCCCTGTGCTTACTGCTGTTTCTTCCATATGCCGGTAATGGGCTGAAAACGCCTGTTTTGGGACTCTGCACAGAAAGTGTTTGCAGACTGCTGAGTCCATACACGGGTTTAACTCTGGAAGTTGAGTGCACACATTGACAACCGTTCTGTTAGATAGCTGCGTTTTGGATTTAGAAGCAGATATTTCCCGGTGCTTACTGCTGTTTCTTCCATATGCCGGAAATGGGCTGAAAACGCCTGTTTTGGGACTCTGCAGAGAAAGTGTTTGCAGACTGCTGAATCCACACACGGGTTTAACTCTGGAAGTTGAGTGCACACATTGACAACCGTTCTGTTAGATAGCTGCGTTTTGGATTTAGAAGCAGATATTTCCCTGTGCTTACTGCTGTTTCTTCCATATGCCGGTAATGGGCTGAAAACGACTGTTTTGGGACTCTGCAGAGAAAGTGTTTGCAGACTGCTGAATCCACACACGGGTTTAACTCTGGAAGTTGAGTGCACACATTGACAACCGTTCTGTTAGATAGCTGCGTTTTGGATTTAGAAGCAGATATTTCCCTGGGCTTACTGCTGTTTCTTCCATATGCCGGTAATGGGCTGAAAACGCCTGTTTTGGGACTCTGCACAGAAAGTGTTTGCAGACTGCTGAATCCACACACGGGTTTAACTCTGGAAGTTGAGTGCACACAATGACAACCGTTTTGTTAGATAGCTGCGTTTTGGATTTAGAAGCAGATATTTCCCGGTGCTTACTGCTGTTTCTTCCATATGCCGGTAATGGGCTGAAAACACCTGTTTTGGGACTCTGCAGAGAAAGTGTTTGCAGACTGCTGAATCCACACACGGGTTTAACTCTGGAAGTTGAGTGCACACATTGACAACCGTTCTGTTAGATAGCTGCGTTTTGGATTTAGAAGCAGATATTTCCCTGTGCTTACTGCTGTTTCTTCCATATGCCGGTAATGGGCTGAAAACGCCTGTTTTGGGACTCTGCAGAGAAAGTGTTTGCAGACTGCTGAATCCACACACGGGTTTAACTCTGGAAGTTGAGTGCACACATTGACAACCGTTCTGTTAGATAGCTGCGTTTTGGATTTAGAAGCAGATATTTCCGTTGCTTACTGCTGTTTCTTCCATATGCCGGTAATGGGCTGAAAACGCCTGTTTTGGGACTCTGCAGAGAAAGTGTTTGCAGACTGCTGAATCCACACACGGGTTTAACTCTGGAAGTTGAGTGCACACATTGACAACCGTTCTGTTAGATAGCTGCGTTTTGGATTTAGAAGCAGATATTTCCGTTGCTTACTGCTGTTTCTTCCATATGCCGGTAATGGGCTGAAAACGCCTGTTTTGGGACTCTGCAGAGAAAGTGTTTGCAGACTGCTGAATCCACACACGGGTTTAACTCTGGAAGTTGAGTGCACACATTGACAACCGTTCTGTTAGATAGCTGCGTTTTGGATTTAGAAGCAGATATTTCCCTGTGCTTACTGCTGTTTCTTCCATATGCCGGTAATGGGCTGAAAACGCCTGTTTTGGGACTCTGCAGAGAAAGTGTTTGCAGACTGCTGAATCCACACACGGGTTTAACTCTGGAAGTTGAGTGCACACATTGACAACCGTTCTGTTAGATAGCTGCGTTTTGGATTTAGAAGCAGATATTTCCCTGTGCTTACTGCTGTTTCTTCCATATGCCGGTAATGGGCTGAAAACGCCTGTTTTGGGACTCTGCAGAGAAAGTGTTTGCAGACTGCTGAATCCACACACGGGTTTAACTCTGGAAGTTGAGTGCACACATTGACAACCGTTCTGTTAGATAGCTGCGTTTTGGATTAAAAGCAGATATTTCCCTGGGCTTACTGCTGTTTCTTCCATATGCCGGTAATGGGCTGAAAACGCCTGTTTTGGGACTCTGCACAGAAAGTGTTTGCAGACTGCTGAATCCACACACGGGTTTAACTCTGGAAGTTGAGTGCACACATTGACAACCGTTCTGTTAGATAGCTGCGTTTTGGATTTAGAAGCAGATATTTCCCTGTGCTTACTGCTGTTTCTTCCATATGCCGGTAATGGGCTGAAAACGCCTGTTTTGGGACTCTGCAGAGAAAGTGTTGGCAGACTGCTGAATCCACACACGGGTTTAACTCTGGAAGTTGAGTGCACACATTGACAACCGTTCTGTTAGATAGCTGCGTTTTGGATTTAGAAGCAGATATTTCCCTGTGCTTACTGCTGTTTCTTCCATATGCCGGTAATGGGCTGAAAACGCCTGTTTTGGGACTCTGCAGAGAAAGTGTTTGCAGACTGCTGAATCCACACACGGGTTTAAATCAGGAAGTTGACTGCACACATTGACAACCGTTCTGTTAGATAGCTGCGTTTTGGATTTAGAAGCAGATATTTCCCTGTGCTTACTGCTGTTTCTTCCATATGCCGGTAATGGGCTGAAAACGCCTGTTTTGGGACTCTGCAGAGAAAGTGTTTGCAGACTGCTGAATCCACACACGGGTTTAACTCTGGAAGTTGAGTGCACACATTGACAACCGTTCTGTTAGATAGCTGCGTTTTGGATTTAGAAGCAGATATTTCCCTGTGCTTACTGCTGTTTCTTCCATATGCCGGTAATGGGCTGAAAACGCCTGTTTTGGGACTCTGCAGAGAAAGTGTTTGCAGACTGCTGAATCCACACACGGGTTTAACTCTGGAAGTTGAGTGCACACATTGAGAACCGTTCTGTTAGATAGCTGCGTTTTGGATTTAGAAGCAGATATTTCCCGGTGCTTACTGCTGTTTCTTCCATATGCCGGTAATGAGCTGAAAATGCCTGTTTTGGGACTCTGCAGAGAAAGTGTTTGCAGACTGCTGAATCCACACACGGGTTTAACTCTGGAAGTTGAGTGCACACATTGACAACCGTTCTGTTAGATAGCTGCGTTTTGGATTTCGAAGCATATATTTCCCTGTGCTTACTGCTGTTTCTTCCATATGCCGGTAATGGGCTGAAAACGCCTGTTTTGGGACTCTGCACAGAAAGTGTTTGCAGACTGCTGAATCCATACACGGGTTTAACTCTGGAAGTTGAGTGCACACATTGACAACCGTTCTGTTAGATAGCTGCGTTTTGGATTTAGAAGCAGATATTTCCCTGTGCTTACTGCTGTTTCTTCCATATGCCGGTAATGGGCTGAAAACGCCTGTTTTGGGACTCTGCACAGAAAGTGTTTGCAGACTGCTGAATCCACACACGGGTTTAACTCTGGAAGTTGAGTGCACACATTGACAACCGTTCTGTTAGATAGCTGCGTTTTGGATTTAGAAGCAGATATTTCCCTGTGCTTACTGCTGTTTCTTCCATATGCCGGAAATGGGCTGAAAACGCCTGTTTTGGGACTCTGCAGAGAAAGTGTTTGCAGACTGCTGAATCCACACACGGGTTTAACTCTGGAAGTTGAGTGCACACATTGACAACCGTTCTGTTAGATAGCTGCGTTTTGGATTTAGAAGCAGATATTTCCCTGTGCTTACTGCTGTTTCTTCCATATGCCGGTAATGGGCTGAAAACGCCTGTTTTGGGACTCTGCAGAGAAAGTGTTTGCAGACTGCTGAATCCACACACGGGTTTAACTCTGGAAGTTGAGTGCACACATTGACAACCGTTCTGTTAGATAGCTGCGTTTTGGATTTAGAAGCAGATATTTCCCTGTGCTTACTGCTGTTTCTTCCATATGCCGGTAATGGGCTGAAAACGCCTGTTTTGGGACTCTGCAGAGAAAGTGTCTGCAGACTGCTGAATCCACACACGGGTTTAACTCTGGAAGTTGAGTGCACA
Organism: Aotus nancymaae; assembly: GCF_030222135.1. Lineage (NCBI taxonomy): Eukaryota > Metazoa > Chordata > Mammalia > Primates > Aotidae > Aotus > Aotus nancymaae. The sequence goes on from NW_026989124.1 coordinate 163,624, forward strand.
CATTGACAACCGTTCTGTTAGATAGCTGCGTTTTGGATTTAGAAGCAGATATTTCCCGGTGCTTACTGCTGTTTCTTCCATATGCCGGTAATGGGCTGAAAACGCCTGTTTTGGGACTCTGCAGAGAAAGTGTTTGCAGACTGCTGAATCCACACACGGGTTTAACTCTGGAAGTTGAGTGCACACATTGACAACCGTTCTGTTAGATAGCTGCGTTTTGGATTTAGAAGCAGATATTTCCCGGTGCTTACTGCTGTTTCTTCCATATGCCGGTAATGAGCTGAAAATGCCTGTTTTGGGACTCTGCAGAGAAAATGTTTGCAGACTGCTGAATCCACACATGGGTTTAACTCAGGAAGTTGAGTGTACACATTGACAACCGTTCTGTTAGATAGCTGCGTTTTGGATTTCGAAGCATATATTTCCCTGTGCTTACTGCTGTTTCTTCCATATGCCGGTAATGGGCTGAAAACGCCTGTTTTGGGACTCTGCACAGAAAGTGTTTGCAGACTGCTGAGTCCATACACGGGTTTAACTCTGGAAGTTGAGTGCACACATTGACAACCGTTCTGTTAGATAGCTGCGTTTTGGATTTAGAAGCAGATATTTCCCGGTGCTTACTGCTGTTTCTTCCATATGCCGGAAATGGGCTGAAAACGCCTGTTTTGGGACTCTGCAGAGAAAGTGTTTGCAGACTGCTGAATCCACACACGGGTTTAACTCTGGAAGTTGAGTGCACACATTGACAACCGTTCTGTTAGATAGCTGCGTTTTGGATTTAGAAGCAGATATTTCCCTGTGCTTACTGCTGTTTCTTCCATATGCCGGTAATGGGCTGAAAACGACTGTTTTGGGACTCTGCAGAGAAAGTGTTTGCAGACTGCTGAATCCACACACGGGTTTAACTCTGGAAGTTGAGTGCACACATTGACAACCGTTCTGTTAGATAGCTGCGTTTTGGATTTAGAAGCAGATATTTCCCTGGGCTTACTGCTGTTTCTTCCATATGCCGGTAATGGGCTGAAAACGCCTGTTTTGGGACTCTGCACAGAAAGTGTTTGCAGACTGCTGAATCCACACACGGGTTTAACTCTGGAAGTTGAGTGCACACAATGACAACCGTTTTGTTAGATAGCTGCGTTTTGGATTTAGAAGCAGATATTTCCCGGTGCTTACTGCTGTTTCTTCCATATGCCGGTAATGGGCTGAAAACACCTGTTTTGGGACTCTGCAGAGAAAGTGTTTGCAGACTGCTGAATCCACACACGGGTTTAACTCTGGAAGTTGAGTGCACACATTGACAACCGTTCTGTTAGATAGCTGCGTTTTGGATTTAGAAGCAGATATTTCCCTGTGCTTACTGCTGTTTCTTCCATATGCCGGTAATGGGCTGAAAACGCCTGTTTTGGGACTCTGCAGAGAAAGTGTTTGCAGACTGCTGAATCCACACACGGGTTTAACTCTGGAAGTTGAGTGCACACATTGACAACCGTTCTGTTAGATAGCTGCGTTTTGGATTTAGAAGCAGATATTTCCGTTGCTTACTGCTGTTTCTTCCATATGCCGGTAATGGGCTGAAAACGCCTGTTTTGGGACTCTGCAGAGAAAGTGTTTGCAGACTGCTGAATCCACACACGGGTTTAACTCTGGAAGTTGAGTGCACACATTGACAACCGTTCTGTTAGATAGCTGCGTTTTGGATTTAGAAGCAGATATTTCCGTTGCTTACTGCTGTTTCTTCCATATGCCGGTAATGGGCTGAAAACGCCTGTTTTGGGACTCTGCAGAGAAAGTGTTTGCAGACTGCTGAATCCACACACGGGTTTAACTCTGGAAGTTGAGTGCACACATTGACAACCGTTCTGTTAGATAGCTGCGTTTTGGATTTAGAAGCAGATATTTCCCTGTGCTTACTGCTGTTTCTTCCATATGCCGGTAATGGGCTGAAAACGCCTGTTTTGGGACTCTGCAGAGAAAGCGTTTGCAGACTGCTGAATCCACACACGGGTTTAACTCTGGAAGTTGAGTGCACACATTGACAACCGTTCTGTTAGATAGCTGCGTTTTGGATTTAGAAGCAGATATTTCCCTGTGCTTACTGCTGTTTCTTCCATATGCCGGTAATGGGCTGAAAACGCCTGTTTTGGGACTCTGCAGAGAAAGTGTTTGCAGACTGCTGAATCCACACACGGGTTTAACTCTGGAAGTTGAGTGCACACATTGACAACCGTTCTGTTAGATAGCTGCGTTTTGGATTAAAAGCAGATATTTCCCTGGGCTTACTGCTGTTTCTTCCATATGCCGGTAATGGGCTGAAAACGCCTGTTTTGGGACTCTGCACAGAAAGTGTTTGCAGACTGCTGAATCCACATACGGGTTTAACTCTGGAAGTTGAGTGCACACATTGACAACCGTTCTGTTAGATAGCTGCGTTTTGGATTTAGAAGCAGATATTTCCCTGTGCTTACTGCTGTTTCTTCCATATGCCGGTAATGGGCTGAAAACGCCTGTTTTGGGACTCTGCAGAGAAAGTGTTGGCAGACTGCTGAATCCACACACGGGTTTAACTCTGGAAGTTGAGTGCACACATTGACAACCGTTCTGTTAGATAGCTGCGTTTTGGATTTAGAAGCAGATATTTCCCTGTGCTTACTGCTGTTTCTTCCATATGCCGGTAATGGGCTGAAAACGCCTGTTTTGGGACTCTGCAGAGAAAGTGTTTGCAGACTGCTGAATCCACACACGGGTTTAACTCAGGAAGTTGACTGCACACATTGACAACCGTTCTGTTAGATAGCTGCGTTTTGGATTTAGAAGCAGATATTTCCCTGTGCTTACTGCTGTTTCTTCCATATGCCGGTAATGGGCTGAAAACGCCTGTTTTGGGACTCTGCAGAGAAAGTGTTTGCAGACTGCTGAATCCACACACGGGTTTAACTCTGGAAGTTGAGTGCACACATTGACAACCGTTCTGTTAGATAGCTGCGTTTTGGATTTAGAAGCAGATATTTCCCTGTGCTTACTGCTGTTTCTTCCATATGCCGGTAATGGGCTGAAAACGCCTGTTTTGGGACTCTGCAGAGAAAGTGTTTGCAGACTGCTGAATCCACACACGGGTTTAACTCTGGAAGTTGAGTGCACACATTGAGAACCGTTCTGTTAGATAGCTGCGTTTTGGATTTAGAAGCAGATATTTCCCGGTGCTTACTGCTGTTTCTTCCATATGCCGGTAATGAGCTGAAAATGCCTGTTTTGGGACTCTGCAGAGAAAGTGTTTGCAGACTGCTGAATCCACACACGGGTTTAACTCTGGAAGTTGAGTGCACACATTGACAACCGTTCTGTTAGATAGCTGCGTTTTGGATTTCGAAGCATATATTTCCCTGTGCTTACTGCTGTTTCTTCCATATGCCGGTAATGGGCTGAAAACGCCTGTTTTGGGACTCTGCACAGAAAGTGTTTGCAGACTGCTGAATCCATACACGGGTTTAACTCTGGAAGTTGAGTGCACACATTGACAACCGTTCTGTTAGATAGCTGCGTTTTGGATTTAGAAGCAGATATTTCCCTGTGCTTACTGCTGTTTCTTCCATATGCCGGTAATGGGCTGAAAACGCCTGTTTTGGGACTCTGCACAGAAAGTGTTTGCAGACTGCTGAATCCACACACGGGTTTAACTCTGGAAGTTGAGTGCACACATTGACAACCGTTCTGTTAGATAGCTGCGTTTTGGATTTAGAAGCAGATATTTCCCTGTGCTTACTGCTGTTTCTTCCATATGCCGGAAATGGGCTGAAAACGCCTGTTTTGGGACTCTGCAGAGAAAGTGTTTGCAGACTGCTGAATCCACACACGGGTTTAACTCTGGAAGTTGAGTGCACACATTGACAACCGTTCTGTTAGATAGCTGCGTTTTGGATTTAGAAGCAGATATTTCCCTGTGCTTACTGCTGTTTCTTCCATATGCCGGTAATGGGCTGAAAACGCCTGTTTTGGGACTCTGCAGAGAAAGTGTTTGCAGACTGCTGAATCCACACACGGGTTTAACTCTGGAAGTTGAGTGCACACATTGACAACCGTTCTGTTAGATAGCTGCGTTTTGGATTTAGAAGCAGATATTTCCCTGTGCTTACTGCTGTTTCTTCCATATGCCGGTAATGGGCTGAAAACGCCTGTTTTGGGACTCTGCAGAGAAAGTGTCTGCAGACTGCTGAATCCACACACGGGTTTAACTCTGGAAGTTGAGTGCACACATTGACAACCGTTCTGTTAGATAGCTGCGTTTTGGATTTAGAAGCAGATATTTCCCTGTGCTTACTGCTGTTTCTTCCATATGCCGGTAATGGGCTGAAAACGCCTGTTTTGGGACTCTGCAGAGAAAGTGTTTGCAGACTGCTGAATCCACACACGGGTTTAACTCTGGAAGTTGAGTGCACACTTTGACAACCGTTCTGTTAGATAGCTGCGTTTTGGATTTAGAAGCAGATATTTCCCTGTGCTTACTGCTGTTTCTTCCATATGCCGGTAATGGGCTGAAAACGCCTGTTTTGGGACTCTGCAGAGAAAGTGTCTGCAGACTGCTGAATCCACACACGGGTTTAACTCTGGAAGTTGAGTGCACACATTGACAACCGTTCTGTTAGATAGCTGCGTTTTGGATTTAGAAGCAGATATTTCCCTGTGCTTACTGCTGTTTCTTCCATATGCCGGTAATGGGCTGAAAACGCCTGTTTTGGGACTCTGCAGAGAAAGTGTTTGCAGACTGCTGAATCCACACACGGGTTTAACTCAGGAAGTTGACTGCACACATTGACAACCGTTCTGTTAGATAGCTGCGTTTTGGATTTAGAAGCAGATATTTCCCTGTGCTTACTGCTGTTTCTTCCATATGCCGGTAATGGGCTGAAAACGCCTGTTTTGGGACTCTGCACAGAAAGTGTTTGCAGACTGCTGAATCCACACACGGGTTTAACTCTGGAAGTTGAGTGCACACATTGACAACCGTTCTGTTAGATAGCTGCGTTTTGGATTTAGAAGCAGATATTTCCCTATGCTTACTGCTGTTTCTTCCGTATGCCGGTAATGGGCTGAAAACGCCTGTTTTGGGACTCTGCAGAGAAAGTGTTTGAAGACTGCTGAATCCACACACGGGTTTAACTCTGGAAGTTGAGTGCACACATTGACAACCGTTCTGTTAGATAGCTGCGTTTTGGATTTAGAAGCAGATATTTCCCGGTGCTTACTGCTCTTTCTTCCATATGCCGGTAAAGAGCTGAAAATGCCTGTTTTGGGACTCTGCAGAGAAAATGTTTGCAGACTGCTGAATCCACACATGGGTTTAACTCAGGAAGTTGAGTGTACACATTGACAACCGTTCTGTTAGATAGCTGCGTTTTGGATTTCGAAGCATATATTTCCCTGTGCTTACTGCTGTTTCTTCCATATGCCGGTAATGGGCTGAAAACGCCTGTTTTGGGACTCTGCACAGAAAGTGTTTGCAGACTGCTGAATCCATACACGGGTTTAGCTCTGGAAGTTGAGTGCACACATTGACAACCGTTCTGTTAGATAGCTGCGTTTTGGATTTAGAAGCAGATATTTCCCTGTGCTTACTGCTGTTTCTTCCATATGCCGGTAATGGGCTGAAAACGCCTGTTTTGGGACTCTGCACAGAAAGTGTTTGCAGACTGCTGAATCCACACACGGGTTTAACTCTGGAAGTTGAGTGCACACATTGACAACCGTTCTGTTAGATAGCTGCGTTTTGGATTTAGAAGCAGATATTTCCCTGTGCTTACTGCTGTTTCTTCCATATGCCGGAAATGGGCTGAAAACGCCTGTTTTGGGAATCTGCAGAGAAAGTGTTTGCAGACTGCTGAATCCACACACGGGTTTAACTCTGGAAGTTGAGTGCACACATTGACAACCGTTCTGTTAGATAGCTGCGTTTTGGATTTAGAAGCAGATATTTCCCTTTGCTCACTGATGTTTCTTCCATATGCTGGTAATGGGCTGAAAACGCCTGTTTTGGAACTCTGCACAGAAAGTGTTTGCAGACTGCTGAATCCACACACGGGTTTAACTCTGGAAGTTGAGTGCACACATTGACAACCGTTCTGTTAGATAGCTGCGTTTTGGATTTAGAAGCAGATATTTCCCTGGGCTTACTGCTGTTTCTTACATATGCCGGTAATGGGCTGAAAACGCCTGTTTTGGGACTCTGCAGAGAAAGTGTTTGCAGACTGCTGAATCCACACACGGGTTTAACTCTGGAAGTTGAGTGCACACATTGACAACTGTTCTGTTAGATAGCTGCGTTTTGGATTTAGAAGCAGATATTTCCGTTGCTTACTGCTGTTTCTTCCATATGCCGGTAATGGGCTGAAAACGCCTGTTTTGGGACTCTGCACAGAAAGTGTTTGCAGACTGCTGAATCCACACACGGGTTTAACTCTGGAAGTTGAGTGCACACATTGACAACCGTTCTGTTAGATAGCTGCGTTTTGGATTTAGAAGCAGATATTTCCCTGTGCTTACTGCTGTTTCTTCCATATGCCGGTAATGGGCTGAAAACGCCTGTTTTGGGACTCTGCAGAGAAAGTGTTTGCAGACTGCTGAATCCACACACGGGTTTAACTCTGGAAGTTGAGTGCACACATTGACAACCGTTCTGTTAGATAGCTGCGTTTTGGATTTAGAAGCAGATATTTCCGTTGCTTACTGCTGTTTCTTCCATATGCCGGTAATGGGCTGAAAACGCCTGTTTTGGGACTCTGCAGAGAAAGTGTTTGCAGACTGCTGAATCCACACACGGGTTTAACTCTGGAAGTTGAGTGCACACATTGACAACCGTTCTGTTAGATAGCTGCGTTTTGGATTTAGAAGCAGATATTTCCGTTGCTTACTGCTGTTTCTTCCATATGCCGGTAATGGGCTGAAAACGCCTGTTTTGGGACTCTGCAGAGAAAGTGTTTGCAGACTGCTGAATCCACACACGGGTTTAACTCTGGAAGTTGAGTGCACACATTGACAACCGTTCTGTTAGATAGCTGCATTTTGGATTTAGAAGCAGATATTTCCCTGTGCTTACTGCTGTTTCTTCCATATGCCGGTAATGGGCTGAAAACGCCTGTTTTGGGACTCTGCAGAGAAAGTGTTTGCAGACTGCTGAATCCACACACGGGTTTAACTCTGGAAGTTGAGTGCACACATTGACAACCGTTCTGTTAGATAGCTGCGTTTTGGATTTAGAAGCAGATATTTCCCTGTGCTTACTGCTGTTTCTTCCATATGCCGGTAATGGGCTGAAAACGCCTGTTTTGGGACTCTGCAGAGAAAGTGTTTGCAGACTGCTGAATCCACACACGGGTTTAACTCTGGAAGTTGAGTGCACCATTGACAACCGTTCTGTTAGATAGCTGCGTTTTGGATTAAAAGCAGATATTTCCCTGGGCTTACTGCTGTTTCTTCCATATGCCGGTAATGGGCTGAAAACGCCTGTTTTGGGACTCTGCACAGAAAGTGTTTGCAGACTGCTGAATCCACACACGGGTTTAACTCTGGAAGTTGAGTGCACACATTGACAACCGTTCTGTTAGATAGCTGCGTTTTGGATTTAGAAGCAGATATTTCCCTGTGCTTACTGCTGTTTCTTCCATATGCCGGTAATGGGCTGAAAACGCCTGTTTTGGGACTCTGCAGAGAAAGTGTTGGCAGACTGCTGAATCCACACACGGGTTTAACTCTGGAAGTTGAGTGCACACATTGACAACCGTTCTGTTAGATAGCTGCGTTTTGGATTTAGAAGCAGATATTTCCCTGTGCTTACTGCTGTTTCTTCCATATGCCGGTAATGGGCTGAAAACGCCTGTTTTGGGACTCTGCAGAGAAAGTGTTTGCAGACTGCTGAATCCACACACGGGTTTAACTCAGGAAGTTGACTGCACACATTGACAACCGTTCTGTTAGATAGCTGCGTTTTGGATTTAGAAGCAGATATTTCCCTGTGCTTACTGCTGTTTCTTCCATATGCCGGTAATGGGCTGAAAACGCCTGTTTTGGGACTCTGCAGAGAAAGTGTTTGCAGACTGCTGAATCCACACACGGGTTTAACTCTGGAAGTTGAGTGCACACATTGACAACCGTTCTGTTAGATAGCTGCGTTTTGGATTTAGAAGCAGATATTTCCCTGTGCTTACTGCTGTTTCTTCCATATGCCGGTAATGGGCTGAAAACGCCTGTTTTGGGACTCTGCAGAGAAAGTGTTTGCAGACTGCTGAATCCACACACGGGTTTAACTCAGGAAGTTGACTGCACACATTGACAACCGTTCTGTTAGATAGCTGCGTTTTGGATTTAGAAGCAGATATTTCCCGGTGCTTACTGCTGTTTCTTCCATATGCCGGTAATGAGCTGAAAATGCCTGTTTTGGGACTCTGCAGAGAAAGTGTTTGCAGACTGCTGAATCCACACACGGGTTTAACTCTGGAAGTTGAGTGCACACATTGACAACCGTTCTGTTAGATAGCTGCGTTTTGGATTTCGAAGCATATATTTCCCTGTGCTTACTGCTGTTTCTTCCATATGCCGGTAATGGGCTGAAAACGCCTGTTTTGGGACTCTGCACAGAAAGTGTTTGCAGACTGCTGAATCCATACACGGGTTTAACTCTGGAAGTTGAGTGCACACATTGACAACCGTTCTGTTAGATAGCTGCGTTTTGGATTTAAAAGCAGATATTTCCCTGTGCTTACTGCTGTTTCTTCCATATGCCGGTAATGGGCTGAAAACGCCTGTTTTGGGACTCTGCACAGAAAGTGTTTGCAGACTGCTGAATCCACACACGGGTTTAACTCTGGAAGTTGAGTGCACACATTGACAACCGTTCTGTTAGATAGCTGCGTTTTGGATTTAGAAGCAGATATTTCCCTGTGCTTACTGCTGTTTCTTCCATAAGCCGGAAATGGGCTGAAAACGCCTGTTTTGGGACTCTGCAGAGAAAGTGTTTGCAGACTGCTGAATCCACACACGGGTTTAACTCTGGAAGTTGAGTGCACACATTGACAACCGTTCTGTTAGATAGCTGCGTTTTGGATTTAGAAGCAGATATTTCCCTGTGCTTACTGCTGTTTCTTCCATATGCCGGTAATGGGCTGAAAACGCCTGTTTTGGGACTCTGCAGAGAAAGTGTTTGCAGACTGCTGAATCCACACACGGGTTTAACTCTGGAAGTTGAGTGCACACATTGACAACCGTTCTGTTAGATAGCTGCGTTTTGGATTTAGAAGCAGATATTTCCCTGTGCTTACTGCTGTTTCTTCCATATGCCGGTAATGGGCTGAAAACGCCTGTTTTGGGACTCTGCAGAGAAAGTGTCTGCAGACTGCTGAATCCACACACGGGTTTAACTCTGGAAGTTGAGTGCACACATTGACAACCGTTCTGTTAGATAGCTGCGTTTTGGATTTAGAAGCAGATATTTCCCTGTGCTTACTGCTGTTTCTTCCATATGCCGGTAATGGGCTGAAAACGCCTGTTTTGGGACTCTGCAGAGAAAGTGTTTGCAGACTGCTGAATCCACACACGGGTTTAACTCTGGAAGTTGAGTGCACACATTGACAACCGTTCTGTTAGATAGCTGCGTTTTGGATTTAGAAGCAGATATTTCCCTGTGCTTACTGCTGTTTCTTCCATATGCCGGTAATGGGCTGAAAACGCCTGTTTTGGGACTCTGCAGAGAAAGTGTCTGCAGACTGCTGAATCCACACACGGGTTTAACTCTGGAAGTTGAGTGCACACATTGACAACCGTTCTGTTAGATAGCTGCGTTTTGGATTTAGAAGCAGATATTTCCCTGTGCTTACTGCTGTTTCTTCCATATGCCGGTAATGGGCTGAAAACGCCTGTTTTGGGACTCTGCAGAGAAAGTGTTTGCAGACTGCTGAATCCACACACGGGTTTAACGCAGGAAGTTGACTGCACACATTGACAACCGTTCTGTTAGATAGCTGCGTTTTGGATTTAGAAGCAGATATTTCCCTGTGCTTACTGCTGTTTCTTCCATATGCCGGTAATGGGCTGAAAACGCCTGTTTTGGGACTCTGCACAGAAAGTGTTTGCAGACTGCTGAATCCACACACGGGTTTAACTCTGGAAGTTGAGTGCACACATTGACAACCGTTCTGTTAGATAGCTGCGTTTTGGTTTTAGAAGCAGATATTTCCCTGTGCTTACTGCTGTTTCTTCCGTATGCCGGTAATGGGCTGAAAACGCCTGTTTTGGGACTCTGCAGAGAAAGTGTTTGCAGACTGCTGAATCCACACACGGGTTTAACTCTGGAAGTTGAGTGCACACATTGACAACCGTTCTGTTAGATAGCTGCGTTTTGGATTTAGAAGCAGATATTTCCCGGTGCTTACTGCTGTTTCTTCCATATGCCGGTAAAGAGCTGAAAATGCCTGTTTTGGGACTCTGCAGAGAAAATGTTTGCAGACTGCTGAATCCACACATGGGTTTAACTCAGGAAGTTGAGTGTACACATTGACAACCGTTCTGTTAGATAGCTGCGTTTTGGATTTCGAAGCATATATTTCCCTGTGCTTACTGCTGTTTCTTCCATATGCCGGTAATGGGCTGAAAACGCCTGTTTTGGGACTCTGCACAGAAAGTGTTTGCAGACTGCTGAATCCATACACGGGTTTAACTCTGGAAGTTGAGTGCACACATTGACAACCGTTCTGTTAGATAGCTGCGTTTTGGATTTAGAAGCAGATATTTCCCTGTGCTTACTGCTGTTTCTTCCATATGCCGGTAATGGGCTGAAAACGCCTGTTTTGGGACTCTGCACAGAAAGTGTTTGCAGACTGCTGAATCCACACACGGGTTTAACTCTGGAAGTTGAGTGCACACATTGACAACCGTTCTGTTAGATAGCTGCGTTTTGGATTTAGAAGCAGATATTTCCCTGTGCTTACTGCAGTTTCTTCCATATGCCGGAAATGGGCTGAAAACGCCTGTTTTGGGACTCTGCAGAGAAAGTGTTTGCAGACTGCTGAATCCACACACGGGTTTAACTCTGGAAGTTGAGTGCACACATTGACAACCGTTCTGTTAGATAGCTGCGTTTTGGATTTAGAAGCAGATATTTCCCTTTGCTCACTGATGTTTCTTCCATATGCTGGTAATGGGCTGAAAACGCCTGTTTTGGGACTCTGCACAGAAAGTGTTTGCAGACTGCTGAATCCACACACGGGTTTAACTCTGGAAGTTGAGTGCACACATTGACAACCGTTCTGTTAGATAGCTGCGTTTTGGATTTAGAAGCAGATATTTCCCTGGGCTTACTGCTGTTTCTTACATATGCCGGTAATGGGCTGAAAACGCCTGTTTTGGGACTCTGCAGAGAAAGTGTTTGCAGACTGCTGAATCCACACACGGGTTTAACTCTGGAAGTTGAGTGCACACATTGACAACCGTTCTGTTAGATAGCTGCGTTTTGGATTTAGAAGCAGATATTTCCGTTGCTTACTGCTGTTTCTTCCATATGCCGGTAATGGGCTGAAAACGCCTGTTTTGGGACTCTGCACAGAAAGTGTTTGCAGACTGCTGAATCCACACACGGGTTTAACTCTGGAAGTTGAGTGCACACATTGACAACCGTTCTGTTAGATAGCTGCGTTTTGGATTTAGAAGCAGATATTTCCCTGTGCTTACCACTGTTTCTTCCATATGCCGGTAATGGGCTGAAAACGCCTGTTTTGGGACTCTGCACAGAAAGTGTTTGCAGACTGCTGAATCCACACACGGGTTTAACTCTGGAAGTTGAGTGCACACATTGACAACCGTTCTGTTAGATAGCTGCGTTTTGGATTTAGAAGCAGATATTTCCCTGGGCTTACTGCTGTTTCTTCCATATGCCGGTAATGGGCTGAAAACGCCTGTTTTGGGACTCTGCACAGAAAGTGTTTGCAGACTGCTGAATCCACACACGGGTTTAACTCTGGAAGTTGAGTGCACACAATGACAACCGTTCTGTTAGATAGCTGCGTTTTGGATTTAGAAGCAGATATTTCCCTGTGCTTACTGCTGTTTCTTCCATATGCCGGTAATGGGCTGAAAACGCCTGTTTTGGGACTCTGCAGAGAAAGTGTCTGCAGACTGCTGAATCCACACACGGGTTTAACTCTGGAAGTTGAGTGCACACATTGACAACCGTTCTGTTAGATAGCTGCGTTTTGGATTTAGAAGCAGATATTTCCCTGTGCTTACTGCTGTTTCTTCCATATGCCGGTAATGGGCTGAAAACGCCTGTTTTGGGACTCTGCAGAGAAAGTGTTTGCAGACTGCTGAATCCACACATGGGTTTAACTCTGGAAGTTGAGTGCACACATTGACAACCGTTCTGTTAGATAGCTGCGTTTTGGATTTAGAAGCAGATATTTCCCTGTGCTTACTGCTGTTTCTTCCATATGCCGGTAATGGGCTGAAAACGCCTGTTTTGGGACTCTGCAGAGAAAGTGTTTGCAGACTGCTGAATCCACACACGGGTTTAACTCTGGAAGTTGAGTGCACACATTGACAACCGTTCTGTTAGATAGCTGCGTTTTGGATTTAGAAGCAGATATTTCCCTGTGCTTACTGCTGTTTCTTCCAAATGCCGGTAATGGGCTGAAAACGCCTGTTTTGGGACTCTGCAGAGAAAGTGTTTGCAGACTGCTGAATCCACACACGGGTTTAACTCTGGAAGTTGAGTGCACACATTGACAACCGTTCTGTTAGATAGCTGCGTTTTGGATTTAGAAGCAGATATTTCCCTGTGCTTACTGCTGTTTCTTCCATATGCCGGTAATGGGCTGAAAATGCCTGTTTTGGGACTCTGCAGAGAAAGTGTTTGCAGACTGCTGAATCCACACACGGGTTTAACTCAGGAAGGTGAGTGTACACATTGACAACCGTTCTGTTAGATAGCTGCGTTTTGGATTTCGAAGCAAATATTTCCCTGTGCTTACTGCTGTTTCTTCCATATGCCGGTAATGGGCTGAAAACGCCTGTTTTGGGACTCTGCACAGAAAGTGTTTGCAGACTGCTGAATCCATACACGGGTTTAACTCTGGAAGTTGAGTTCACACATTGACAACCGTTCTGTTAGATAGCTGCGTTTTGGATTTAGAAGCAGATATTTCCCTGTGCTTACTGCTGTTTCTTCCATATGCCGGTAATGGGCTGAAAACGCCTGTTTTGGGACTCTGCACAGAAAGTGTTTGCAGACTGCTGAATCCACACACGGGTTTAACTCTGGAAGTTGAGTGCACACATTGACAACCGTTCTGTTAGATAGCTGCGTTTTGGATTTAGAAGCAGATATTTCCCTGTGCTTACTGCTGTTTCTTCCATATGCCGGAAATGGGCTGAAAACGCCTGTTTTGGGACTCTGCAGAGAAAGTGTTGGCAGACTGCTGAATCCACAAACGGGTTTAACTCTGGAAGTTGAGTGCACACATTGACAACCGTTCTGTTAGATAGCTGCATTTTGGATTTAGAAGCAGATATTTCCCTGTGCTTACTGCTGTTTCTTCCATATGCCGGTAATGGGCTGAAAACGCCTGTTTTGGGACTCTGCACAGAAAGTGTTTGCAGACTGCTGAATCCACACACGGGTTTAACTCTGGAAGTTGAGTGCACACATTGACAACCGTTCTGTTAGATAGCTGCGTTTTGGATTTAGAAGCAGATATTTCCCTGTGCTTACTGCTGTTTCTTCCATATGCCGGTAATGGGCTGAAAACGCCTGTTTTGGGACTCTGCAGAGAAAGTGTCTGCAGACTGCTGAATCCACACACGGGTTTAACTCTGGAAGTTGAGTGCACACATTGACAACCGTTCTGTTAGATAGCTGCGTTTTGGATTTAGAAGCAGATATTTCCCTGTGCTTACTGCTGTTTCTTCCATATGCCGGTAATGGGCTGAAAACGCCTGTATTGGGACTCTGCAGAGAAAGTGTTTGCAGACTGCTGAATCCACACACGGGTTTAACTCAGGAAGTTGACTGCACACATTGACAACCGTTCTGTTAGATAGCTGCGTTTTGGATTTAGAAGCAGATATTTCCCTGTGCTTACTGCTGTTTCTTCCATATGCCGGTAATGGGCTGAAAACGCCTGTTTTGGGACTCTGCACAGAAAGTGTTTGCAGACTGCTGAATCCACACACGGGTTTAACTCTGGAAGTTGAGTGCACACATTGACAACCGTTCTGTTAGATAGCTGCGTTTTGGATTTAGAAGCAGATATTTCCCTGTGCTTACTGCTGTTTCTTCCGTATGCCGGTAATGGGCTGAAAACGCCTGTTTTGGGACTCTGCAGAGAAAGTGTTTGCAGACTGCTGAATCCACACACGGGTTTAACTCTGGAAGTTGAGTGCACACATTGACAACCGTTCTGTTAGATAGCTGCGTTTTGGATTTAGAAGCAGATATTTCCCGGTGCTTACTGCTGTTTCTTCCATATGCCGGTAAAGAGCTGAAAATGCCTGTTTTGGGACTCTGCAGAGAAAATGTTTGCAGACTGCTGAATCCACACATGGGTTTAACTCAGGAAGTTGAGTGTACACATTGACAACCGTTCTGTTAGATAGCTGCGTTTTGGATTTCGAAGCATATATTTCCCTGTGCTTACTGCTGTTTCTTCCATATGCCGGTAATGGGCTGAAAACGCCTGTTTTGGGACTCTGCACAGAAAGTGTTTGCAGACTGCTGAATCCATACACGGGTTTAACTCTGGAAGTTGAGTGCACACATTGACAACCGTTCTGTTAGATAGCTGCGTTTTGGATTTAGAAGCAGATATTTCCCTGTGCTTACTGCTGTTTCTTCCATATGCCGGAAATGGGCTGAAAACGCCTGTTTTGGGACTCTGCAGAGAAAGTGTTTGCAGACTGCTGAATCCACACACGGGTTTAACTCTGGAAGTTGAGTGCACACATTGACAACCGTTCTGTTAGATAGCTGCGTTTTGGATTTAGAAGCAGATATTTCCCTGTGCTCACTGATGTTTCTTCCATATGCTGGTAATGGGCTGAAAACGCCTGTTTTGGGACTCTGCACAGAAAGTGTTTGCAGACTGCTGAATCCACACACGGGTTTAACTCTGTAAGTTGAGTGCACACATTGACAACCGTTCTGTTAGATAGCTGCGTTTTGGATTTAGAAGCAGATATTTCCCTGGGCTTACTGCTGTTTCTTACATATGCCGGTAATGGGCTGAAAACGCCTGTTTTGGGACTCTGCAGAGAAAGTGTTTGCAGACTGCTGAATCCACACACGGGTTTAACTCTGGAAGTTGAGTGCACACATTGACAACCGTTCTGTTAGATAGCTGCGTTTTGGATTTAGAAGCAGATATTTCCGTTGCTTACTGCTGTTTCTTCCATATGCCGGTAATGGGCTGAAAACGCCTGTTTTGGGACTCTGCACAGAAAGTGTTTGCAGACTGCTGAATCCACACACGGGTTTAACTCTGGAAGTTGAGTGCACACATTGACAACCGTTCTGTTAGATAGCTGCGTTTTGGATTTAGAAGCAGATATTTCCCTGTGCTTACTGCTGTTTCTTCCATATGCCGGTAATGGGCTGAAAACGCCTGTTTTGGGACTCTGCACAGAAAGTGTTTGCAGACTGCTGAATCCACACACGGGTTTAACTCTGGAAGTTGAGTGCACACATTGACAACCGTTCTGTTAGATAGCTGCGTTTTGGATTTAGAAGCAGATATTTCCCTGGGCTTACTGCTGTTTCTTCCATATGCCGGTAATGGGCTGAAAACGCCTGTTTTGGGACTCTGCACAGAAAGTGTTTGCAGACTGCTGAATCCACACACGGGTTTAACTCTGGAAGTTGAGTGCACACAATGACAACCGTTCTGTTAGATAGCTGCGTTTTGGATTTAGAAGCAGATATTTCCCTGTGCTTACTGCTGTTTCTTCCATATGCCGGTAATGGGCTGAAAACGCCTGTTTTGGGACTCTGCAGAGAAAGTGTTTGCAGACTGCTGAATCCACACACGGGTTTAACTCTGGAAGTTGAGTGCACACATTGACAACCGTTCTGTTAGATAGCTGCGTTTTGGATTTAGAAGCAGATATTTCCCTGTGCTTACTGCTGTTTCTTCCATATGCCGGTAATGGGCTGAAAACGCCTGTTTTGGGACTCTGCAGAGAAAGTGTTTGCAGACTGCTGAATCCACACATGGGTTTAACTCTGGAAGTTGAGTGCACACATTGACAACCGTTCTGTTAGGTAGCTGCGTTTTGGATTTAGAAGCAGATATTTCCCTGTGCTTACTGCTGTTTCTTCCATATGCCGGTAATGGGCTGAAAACGCCTGTTTTGGGACTCTGCAGAGAAAGTGTTTGCAGACTGCTGAATCCACACACGGGTTTAACTCTGGAAGTTGAGTGCACACATTGACAACCGTTCTGTTAGATAGCTGCGTTTTGGATTTAGAAGCAGATATTTCCCTGTGCTTACTGCTGTTTCTTCCAAATGCCGGTAATGGGCTGAAAACGCCTGTTTTGGGACTCTGCAGAGAAAGTGTTTGCAGACTGCTGAATCCACACACGGGTTTAACTCTGGAAGTTGAGTGCACACATTGACAACCGTTCTGTTAGATAGCTGCGTTTTGGATTTAGAAGCAGATATTTCCCGGTGCTTACTGCTGTTTCTTCCATATGCCGGTAATGGGCTGAAAATGCCTGTTTTCGGACTCTGCAGAGAAAGTGTTTGCAGACTGCTGAATCCACACACGGGTTTAACTCAGGAAGTTGAGTGTACACATTGACAACCGTTCTGTTAGATAGATGCGTTTTGGATTTCGAAGCAAATATTTCCCTGTGCTTACTGCTGTTTCTTCCATATGCCGGTAATGGGCTGAAAACGCCTGTTTTGGGACTCTGCACAGAAAGTGTTTGCAGACTGCTGAATCCATACACGGGTTTAACTCTGGAAGATGAGTTCACACATTGACAACCGTTCTGTTAGATAGCTGCGTTTTGGATTTAGAAGCAGATATTTCCCTGTGCTTACTGCTGTTTCTTCCATATGCCGGTAATGGGCTGAAAACGCCTGTTTTGGGACTCTGCACAGAAAGTGTTTGCAGACTGCTGAATCCACACACGGGTTTAACTCTGGAAGTTGAGTGCACACATTGACAACCGTTCTGTTAGATAGCTGCGTTTTGGATTTAGAAGCAGATATTTCCCTGTGCTTACTGCTGTTTCTTCCATATGCCGGAAATGGGCTGAAAACGCCTGTTTTGGGACTCTGCAGAGAAAGTGTTGGCAGACTGCTGAATCCACACACGGGTTTAACTCTGGAAGTTGAGTGCACACATTGACAACCGTTCTGTTAGATAGCTGCATTTTGGATTTAGAAGCAGATATTTCCCTGTGCTTACTGCTGTTTCTTCCATATGCCGGTAATGGGCTGAAAACGCCTGTTTTGGGACTCTGCACAGAAAGTGTTTGCAGACTGCTGAATCCACACACGGGTTTAACTCTGGAAGTTGAGTGCACACATTGACAACCGTTCTGTTAGATAGCTGCGTTTTGGATTTAGAAGCAGATATTTCCCTGTGCTTACTGCTGTTTCTTCCATATGCCGGTAATGGGCTGAAAACGCCTGTTTTGGGACTCTGCAGAGAAAGTGTTTGCAGACTGCTGAATCCACACACGGGTTTAACTCTGGAAGTTGAGTGCACACATTGACAACCGTTCTGTTAGATAGCTGCGTTTTGGATTTAGAAGCAGATATTTCCCTGTGCTTACTGCTGTTTCTTCCATATGCCGGTAATGGGCTGAAAACGCCTGTTTTGGGACTCTGCACAGAAAGTGTTTGCAGACTGCTGAATCCACACACGGGTTTAACTCTGGAAGTTGAGTGCACACATTGACAACCGTTCTGTTAGATAGCTGCGTTTTGGATTTAGAAGCAGATATTTCCCTGTGCTTACTGCTGTTTCTTCCATATGCCGGTAATGGGCTGAAAACGCCTGTTTTGGGACTCTGCAGAGAAAGTGTTTGCAGACTGCTGAATCCACACACGGGTTTAACTCTGGAAGTTGAGTGCACACATTGACAACCGTTCTGTTAGATAGCTGCGTTTTGGATTTAGAAGCAGGTATTTCCGTTGCTTACTGCTGTTTCTTCCATATGCCGGTAATGGGCTGAAAACGCCTGTTTTGGGACTCTGCACAGAAAGTGTTTGCAGACTGCTGAATCCACACACGGGTTTAACTCTGGAAGTTGAGTGCACACATTGACAACCGTTCTGTTAGATAGCTGCGTTTTGGATTTAGAAGCAGATATTTCCCTGTGCTTACTGCTGTTTCTTCCATATGCCGGTAATGGGCTGAAAATGCCTGTTTTGGGACTCTGCACAGAAAGTGTTTGCAGACTGCTGAATCCACACACGGGTTTAACTCTGGAAGTTGAGTGCACACATTGACAACCGTTCTGTTAGATAGCTGCGTTTTGGATTTAGAAGCAGATATTTCCCTGTGCTTACTGCTGTTTCTTCCATATGCCGGTAATGGGCTGAAAACGCCTGTTTTGGGACTCTGCAGAGAAAGTGTTTGCAGACTGCTGAATCCACACACGGGTTTAACTCTGGAAGTTGAGTGCACACATTGACAACCGTTCTGTTAGATAGCTGCGTTTTGGATTTAGAAGCAGATATTTCCCTGTGCTTACTGCTGTTTCTTCCATATGCCGGTAATGGGCTGAAAACGCCTGTTTTGGGACTCTGCAGAGAAAGTGTTTGCAGACTGCTGAATCCACACATGGGTTTAACTCTGGAAGTTGAGTGCACACATTGACAACCGTTCTGTTAGATAGCTGCGTTTTGGATTTAGAAGCAGATATTTCCCTGTGCTTACTGCTGTTTCTTCCATATGCCGGTAATGGGCTGAAAACGCCTGTTTTGGGACTCTGCAGAGAAAGTGTTTGCAGACTGCTGAATCCACACACGGGTTTAACTCTGGAAGTTGAGTGCACACATTGACAACCGTTCTGTTAGATAGCTGCGTTTTGGATTTAGAAGCAGATATTTCCCTGTGCTTACTGCTGTTTCTTCCATATGCCGGTAATGGGCTGAAAACGCCTGTTTTGGGAGTCTGCACAGAAAGTGTTTGCAGACTGCTGAATCCACACACGGGTTTAACTCTGGAAGTTGAGTGCACACATTGACAACCGTTCTGTTAGATAGCTGCGTTTTGGATTTAGAAGCAGATATTTCCCTGTGCTTACTGCTGTTTCTTCCATATGCCGGTAATGGGCTGAAAACGCCTGTTTTGGGACTCTGCACAGAAAGTGTTTGCAGACTGCTGAATCCACACACGGGTTTAACTCTGGAAGTTGAGTGCACACATTGACAACCGTTCTGCTAGATAGCTGCGTTTTGGATTTAGAAGCAGATATTTCCCTGTGCTTACCGCTGTTTCTTCCATATGCCGGTAATGGGCTGAAAACGCCTGTTTTGGGACTCTGCAGAGAAAGTGTTTGCAGACTGCTGAATCCACACACGGGTTTAACTCTGGAAGTTGAGTGCACACATTGACAACCGTTCTGTTAGATAGCTGCGTTTTGGATTTAGAAGCAGATATTTCCCTGGGCTTACTGCTGTTTCTTCCATATGCCGGTAATGGGCTGAAAACGCCTGTTTTGGGACTCTGCACAGAAAGTGTTTGCAGACTGCTGAATCCACACACGGGTTTAACTCTGGAAGTTGAGTGCACACATTGACAACCGTTCTGTTAGATAGCTGCGTTTTGGATTTAGAAGCAGATATTTCCCTGTGCTTACTGCTGTTTCTTCCATATGCCGGTAATGGGCTGAAAACGCCTGTTTTGGGACTCTGCAGAGAAAGTGTTTGCAGACTGCTGAATCCACACACGGGTTTAACTCTGGAAGTTGAGTGCACACATTGACAACCGTTCTGTTAGATAGCTGCGTTTTGGATTTAGAAGCAGATATTTCCCTGTGCTTACTGCTGTTTCTTCCATATGCCGGTAATGGGCTGAAAACGCCTGTTTTGGGACTCTGCACAGAAAGTGTTTGCAGACTGCTGAATCCACACACGGGTTTAACTCTGGAAGTTGAGTGCACACATTGACAACCGTTCTGTTAGATAGCTGCGTTTTGGATTTAGAAGCAGATATTTCCCTGTGCTTACTGCTGTTTCTTCCATATGCCGGTAATGGGCTGAAAACGCCTGTTTTGGGACTCTGCAGAGAAAGTGTTTGCAGACTGCTGAATCCACACACGGGTTTAACTCTGGAAGTTGAGTGCACACATTGACAACCGTTCTGTTAGATAGCTGCGTTTTGGATTTAGAAGCAGATATTTCCCTGTGCTTACCGCTGTTTCTTCCATATGCCGGTAATGGGCTGAAAACGCCTGTTTTGGGACTCTGCAGAGAAAGTGTTTGCAGACTGCTGAATCCACACACGGGTTTAACTCTGGAAGTTGAGTGCACACATTGACAACCGTTCTGTTAGATAGCTGCGTTTTGGATTTAGAAGCAGACATTTCCCTGGGCTTACTGCTGTTTCTTCCATATGCCGGTAATGGGCTGAAAACGCCTGTTTTGGGACTCTGCACAGAAAGTGTTTGCAGACTGCTGAATCCACACACGGGTTTAACTCTGGAAGTTGAGTGCACACATTGACAACCGTTCTGTTAGATAGCTGCGTTTTGGATTTAGAAGCAGATATTTCCCTGTGCTTACTGTTGTTTCTTCCATATGCCGGTAATGGGCTGAAAACACCTGTTTTGGGACTCTGCAGAGAAAGTGTTTGCAGACTGCTGAATCCACACACGGGTTTAACTCTGGAAGTTGAGTGCACACATTGACAACCGTTCTGTTAGATAGCTGCGTTTTGGATTTAGAAGCAGATATTTCCCTGTGCTTACTGCTGTTTCTTCCATATGCCGGTAATGGGCTGAAAACGCCTGTTTTGGGACTCTGCAGAGAAAGTGTTTGCAGACTGCTGAATCCACAAACGGGTTTAACTCTGGAAGTTGAGTGCACACATTGACAACCGTTCTGTTAGATAGCTGCGTTTTGGATTTAGAAGCAGATATTTCCCTGTGCTTACTGCTGTTTCTTCCATATGCCGGTAATGGGCTGAAAACGCCTGTTTTGGGACTCTGCAGAGAAAGTGTTTGCAGACTGCTGAATCCATACACGGGTTTAACTCTGGAAGTTGAGTGCACACATTGACAACCGTTCTGTTAGATAGCTGCGTTTTGGATTTAGAAGCAGATATTTCCCGGTGCTTACTGCTGTTTCTTCCATATGCCGGTAATGGGCTGAAAACGCCTGTTTTGGGACTCTGCAGAGAAAGTGTTTGCAGACTGCTGAATCCACACACGGGTTTAACTCTGGAAGTTGAGTGCACACATTGACAACCGTTCTGTTAGATAGCTGCGTTTTGGATTTAGAAGCAGATATTTCCCGGTGCTTACTGCTGTTTCTTCCATATGCCGGTAATGGGCTGAAAACGCCTGTTTTGGGACTCTGCAGAGAAAGTGTTTGCAGACTGCTGAATCCACACACGGGTTTAACTCTGGAAGTTGAGTGCACACATTGACAACCGTTCTGTTAGATAGCTGCGTTTTGGATTTAGAAGCAGATATTTCCGTTGCTTACTGCTGTTTCTTCCATATGCCGGTAATGGGCTGAAAACGCCTGTTTTGGGACTCTGCACAGAAAGTGTTTGCAGACTGCGGAATCCACACACGGGTTTAACTCTGGAAGTTGAGTGCACACATTGACAACCGTTCTGTTAGATAGCTGCGTTTTGGATTTAGAAGCAGATATTTCCCTGTGCTTACTGCTGTTTCTTCCATATGCCGGTAATGGGCTGAAAACGCCTGTTTTGGGACTCTGCAGAGAAAGTGTTTGCAGACTGCTGAATCCACACACGGGTTTAACTCTGGAAGTTGAGTGCACACATTGACAACCGTTCTGTTAGATAGCTGCGTTTTGGATTTAGAAGCAGATATTTCCCTGTGCT
Source organism: Aotus nancymaae (assembly GCF_030222135.1). Taxonomy (NCBI): domain Eukaryota; kingdom Metazoa; phylum Chordata; class Mammalia; order Primates; family Aotidae; genus Aotus; species Aotus nancymaae. Next base: position 185,690 of record NW_026989124.1, read on the forward strand.
TACTGCTGTTTCTTCCATATGCCGGTAATGGGCTGAAAACGCCTGTTTTGGGACTCTGCAGAGAAAGTGTCTGCAGACTGCTGAATCCACACACGGGTTTAACTCTGGAAGTTGAGTGCACACATTGACAACCGTTCTGTTAGATAGCTGCGTTTTGGATTTAGAAGCAGATATTTCCCTGTGCTTACTGCTGTTTCTTCCATATGCCGTTAATGGGCTGAAAACGCCTGTTTTGGGACTCTGCAGAGAAAGTGTCTGCAGACTGCTGAATCCACACACGGGTTTAACTCTGGAAATTGAGTGCACACATTGACAACCGTTCTGTTAGATAGCTGCGTTTTGGATTTAGAAGCAGATATTTCCCTGTGCTTACTGCTGTTTCTTCCATATGCCGGTAATGGGCTGAAAACGCCTGTTTTGGGACTCTGCACAGAAAGTGTTTGCAGACTACTGAATCCACACACGGGTTTAACTCTGGAAGTTGAGTGCACACATTGACAACCGTTCTGTTAGATAGCTGCGTTTTGGATTTAGAAGCAGATATTTCCCTGTGCTTACTGCTGTTTCTTCCATATGCCGGTAATGGGCTGAAAACGCCTGTTTTGGGACTCTGCAGAGAAAGTGTTTGCAGACTGCTGAATCCACACACGGGTTTAACTCTGGAAGTTGAGTGCACACATTGACAACCGTTCTGTTAGATAGCTGCGTTTTGGATTTAGAAGCAGATATTTCCCGGTGCTTACTGCTGTTTCTTCCATATGCCGGTAATGAGCTGAAAATGCCTGTTTTGGGACTCTGCAGAGAAAATGTTTGCAGACTGCTGAATCCACACATGGGTTTAACTCAGGAAGTTGAGTGTACACATTGACAACCGTTCTGTTAGATAGCTGCGTTTTGGATTTCGAAGCATATATTTCCCTGTGCTTACTGCTGTTTCTTCCATATGCCGGTAATGGGCTGAAAACGCCTGTTTTGGGACTCTGCACAGAAAGTGTTTGCAGACTGCTGAATCCATACACGGGTTTAACTCTGGAAGTTGAGTGCACACATTGACAACCGTTCTGTTAGATAGCTGCGTTTTGGATTTAGAAGCAGATATTTCCCTGTGCTTACTGCTGTTTCTTCCATATGCCGGTAATGGGCTGAAAACGCCTGTTTTGGGACTCTGCAGAGAAAGTGTTTGCAGACTGCTGAATCCACACACGGGTTTAACTCTGGAAGTTGAGTGCACACATTGACAACCGTTCTGTTAGATAGCTGCGTTTTGGATTTAGAAGCAGATATTTCCCTGTGCTTACTGCTGTTTCTTCCATATGCCGGTAATGGGCTGAAAACGCCTGTTTTGGGACTCTGCAGAGAAAGTGTTTGCAGACTGCTGAATCCACAAACGGGTTTAACTCTGGAAGTTGAGTGCACACATTGACAACCGTTCTGTTAGATAGCTGCGTTTTGGATTTAGAAGCAGATATTTCCCTGTGCTTACTGCTGTTTCTTCCATATGCCGGTAATGGGCTGAAAACGCCTGTTTTGGGACTCTGCAGAGAAAGTGTTTGCAGACTGCTGAATCCATACACGGGTTTAACTCTGGAAGTTGAGTGCACACATTGACAACCGTTCTGTTAGATAGCTGCGTTTTGGATTTAGAAGCAGATATTTCCCGGTGCTTACTGCTGTTTCTTCCATATGCCGGTAATGGGCTGAAAACGCCTGTTTTGGGACTCTGCAGAGAAAGTGTTTGCAGACTGCTGAATCCACACACGGGTTTAACTCTGGAAGTTGAGTGCACACATTGACAACCGTTCTGTTAGATAGCTGCGTTTTGGATTTAGAAGCAGATATTTCCCTGTGCTTACTGCTGTTTCTTCCATATGCCGGTAATGGGCTGAAAACGCCTGTTTTGGGACTCTGCAGAGAAAGTGTTTGCAGACTGCTGAATCCACACACGGGTTTAACTCTGGAAGTTGAGTGCACACATTGACAACCGTTCTGTTAGATAGCTGCGTTTTGGATTTAGAAGCAGATATTTCCGTTGCTTACTGCTGTTTCTTCCATATGCCGGTAATGGGCTGAAAACGCCTGTTTTGGGACTCTGCACAGAAAGTGTTTGCAGACTGCTGAATCCACACACGGGTTTAACTCTGGAAGTTGAGTGCACACATTGACAACCGTTCTGTTAGATAGCTGCGTTTTGGATTTAGAAGCAGATATTTCCCTGTGCTTACTGCTGTTTCTTCCATATGCCGGTAATGGGCTGAAAACGCCTGTTTTGGGACTCTGCAGAGAAAGTGTTTGCAGACTGCTGAATCCACACACGGGTTTAACTCTGGAAGTTGAGTGCACACATTGACAACCGTTCTGTTAGATAGCTGCGTTTTGGATTTAGAAGCAGATATTTCCCTGTGCTTACTGCTGTTTCTTCCATATGCCGGTAATGGGCTGAAAACGCCTGTTTTGGGACTCTGCAGAGAAAGTGTCTGCAGACTGCTGAATCCACACACGGGTTTAACTCTGGAAGTTGAGTGCACACATTGACAACCGTTCTGTTAGATAGCTGCGTTTTGGATTTAGAAGCAGATATTTCCCTGTGCTTACTGCTGTTTCTTCCATATGCCGGTAATGGGCTGAAAACGCCTGTTTTGGGACTCTGCAGAGAAAGTGTCTGCAGACTGCTGAATCCACACACGGGTTTAACTCTGGAAGTTGAGTGCACACATTGACAACCGTTCTGTTAGATAGCTGCGTTTTGGATTTAGAAGCAGATATTTCCCTGTGCTTACTGCTGTTTCTTCCATATGCCGGTAATGGGCTGAAAACGGCTGTTTTGGGACTCTTCACAGAAAGTGTTTGCAGACTACTGAATCCACACACGGGTTTAACTCTGGAAGTTGAGTGCACACATTGACAACCGTTCTGTTAGATAGCTCTGTTTTGGATTTAGAAGCAGATATTTCCCTGTGCTTACTGCTGTTTCTTCCATATGCCGGTAATGGGCTGAAAACGCCTGTTTTGGGACTCTGCAGAGAAAGTGTTTGCAGACTGCTGAATCCACACACGGGTTTAACTCTGGAAGTTGAGTGCACACATTGACAACCGTTCTGTTAGATAGCTGCGTTTTGGATTTAGAAGCAGATATTTCCCGGTGCTTACTGCTGTTTCTTCCATATGCCGGTAATGAGCTGAAAATGCCTGTTTTGGGACTCTGCAGAGAAAATGTTTGCAGACTGCTGAATCCACACATGGGTTTAACTCAGGAAGTTGAGTGTACACATTGACAACCGTTCTGTTAGATAGCTGCGTTTTGGATTTCGAAGCATATATTTCCCTGTGCTTACTGCTGTTTCTTCCATATGCCGGTAATGGGCTGAAAACGCCTGTTTTGGGACTCTGCACAGAAAGTGTTTGCAGACTGCTGAATCCATACACGGGTTTAACTCTGGAAGTTGAGTGCACACATTGACAACCGTTCTGTTAGATAGCTGCGTTTTGGATTTAGAAGCAGATATTTCCCTGTGCTTACTGCTGTTTCTTCCATATGCCGGTAATGGGCTGAAAACGCCTGTTTTGGGACTCTGCACAGAAAGTGTTTGCAGACTGCTGAATCCACACACGGGTTTAACTCTGGAAGTTGAGTGCACACATTGACAACCGTTCTGTTAGATAGCTGCGTTTTGGATTTAGAAGCAGATATTTCCCTGTGCTTACTGCTGTTTCTTCCATATGCCGGAAATGGGCTGAAAACGCCTGTTTTGGGACTCTGCAGAGAAAGTGTTTGCAGACTGCTGAATCCACACATGGGTTTAACTCTGGAAGTTGAGTGCACAGATTGACAACCGTTCTGTTAGATAGCTGCGTTTTGGATTTAGAAGCAGATATTTCCCTGTGCTTACTAATGTTTCTTCCATATGCTGGTAATGGGCTGAAAACGCCTGTTTTGGGACTCTGCACAGAAAGTGTTTGCAGACTGCTGAATCCACACACGGGTTTAACTCTGGAAGTTGAGTGTACACATTGACAACCGTTCTGTTAGATAGCTGCGTTTTGGATTTAGAAGCAGATATTTCCCTGTGCTTACTGCTGTTTCTTACATATGCCGGTAATGGGCTGAAAACGCCTGTTTTGGGACTCTGCAGAGAAAGTGTTTGCAGACTGCTGAATCCACACACGGGTTTAACTCTGGAAGTTGAGTGCACACATTGACAACCGTTCTGTTAGATAGCTGCGTTTTGGATTTAGAAGCAGATATTTCCCGGTGCTTACTGCTGTTTCTTCCATATGCCGGTATTGGGCTGAAAACACCTGTTTTGGGACTCTGCAGAGAAAGTGTTTGCAGACTGCTGAATCCACACACGGGTTTAACTCTGGAAGTTGAGTGCACAGATTGACAACCGTTCTGTTAGATAGCTGCGTTTTGGATTTAGAAGCAGATATTTCCCTGTGCTTACTGATGTTTCTTCCATATGCCGGTAATGGGCTGAAAACGCCTGTTTTGGGACTCTGCAGAGAAAGTGTTTGCAGACTGCTGAATCCACACACGGGTTTAACTCTGGAAGTTGAGTGCACACATTGACAACCGTTCTGTTAGATAGCTGCGTTTTGGATTTAGAAGCAGATATTTCCCGGTGCTTACTGCTGTTTCTTCCATATGCCGGTAATGGGCTGAAAACACCTGTTTTGGGACTCTGCAGAGAAAGTGTTTGCAGACTGCTGAATCCACACACGGGTTTAACTCTGGAAGTTGAGTGCACACATTGACAACCGTTCTGTTAGATAGCTGCGTTTTGGATTTAGAAGCAGATATTTCCCTGTGCTTACTGCTGTTTCTTCCATATGCCGGTAATGGGCTGAAAACGCCTGTTTTGGGACTCTGCAGAGAAAGTGTTTGCAGACTGCTGAATCCACACACGGGTTTAACTCTGGAAGTTGAGTGCACACATTGACAACCGTTCTGTTAGATAGCCTCGTTTTGGATTTAGAAGCAGATATTTCCGTTGCTTACTGCTGTTTCTTCCATATGCCGGTAATGGGCTGAAAACGCCTGTTTTGGGACTCTGCAGAGAAAGTGTTTGCAGACTGCTGAATCCACACACGGGTTTAACTCTGGAAGTTGAGTGCACACATTGACAACCGTTCTGTTAGATAGCTGCGTTTTGGATTTAGAAGCAGATATTTCCCTGTGCTTACTGCTGTTTCTTCCATATGCCGGTAATGGGCTGAAAACGCCTGTTTTGGGACTCTGCAGAGAAAGTGTTTGCAGACTGCTGAATCCACACACGGGTTTAACTCTGGAAGTTGAGTGCACACATTGACAACCGTTCTGTTAGATAGCTGCGTTTTGGATTTAGAAGCAGATATTTCCCTGTGCTTACTGCTGTTTCTTCCATATGCCGGTAATGGGCTGAAAACGCCTGTTTTGGGACTCTGCACAGAAAGTGTTTGCAGACTACTGAATCCACACACGGGTTTAACTCTGGAAGTTGAGTGCACACATTGACAACCGTTCTGTTAGATAGCTGCGTTTTGGATTTAGAAGCAGATATTTCCCTGTGCTTACTGCTGTTTCTTCCATATGCCGGTAATGGGCTGAAAACGCCTGTTTTGGGACTCTGCAGAGAAAGTGTTTGCAGACTGCTGAATCCACACACGGGTTTAACTCTGGAAGTTGAGTGCACACATTGACAACCGTTCTGTTAGATAGCTGCGTTTTGGATTTAGAAGCAGATATTTCCCGGTGCTTACTGCTGTTTCTTCCATATGCCGGTAATGAGCTGAAAATGCCTGTTTTGGGACTCTGCAGAGAAAATGTTTGCAGACTGCTGAATCCACACATGGGTTTAACTCAGGAAGTTGAGTGTACACATTGACAACCGTTCTGTTAGATAGCTGCGTTTTGGATTTCGAAGCATATATTTCCCTGTGCTTACTGCTGTTTCTTCCATATGCCGGTAATGGGCTGAAAACGCCTGTTTTGGGACTCTGCACAGAAAGTGTTTGCAGACTGCTGAATCCATACACGGGTTTAACTCTGGAAGTTGAGTGCACACATTGACAACCGTTCTGTTAGATAGCTGCGTTTTGGATTTAGAAGCAGATATTTCCCTGTGCTTACTGCTGTTTCTTCCATATGCCGGTAATGGGCTGAAAACGCCTGTTTTGGGACTCTGCAGAGAAAGTGTTTGCAGACTGCTGAATCCACACACGGGTTTAACTCTGGAAGTTGAGTGCACACATTGACAACCGTTCTGTTAGATAGCTGCGTTTTGGATTTAGAAGCAGATATTTCCCTGTGCTTACTGCTGTTTCTTCCATATGCCGGTAATGGGCTGAAAACGCCTGTTTTGGGACTCTGCAGAGAAAGTGTTTGCAGACTGCTGAATCCACAAACGGGTTTAACTCTGGAAGTTGAGTGCACACATTGACAACCGTTCTGTTAGATAGCTGCGTTTTGGATTTAGAAGCAGATATTTCCCTGTGCTTACTGCTGTTTCTTCCATATGCCGGTAATGGGCTGAAAACGCCTGTTTTGGGACTCTGCAGAGAAAGTGTTTGCAGACTGCTGAATCCATACACGGGTTTAACTCTGGAAGTTGAGTGCACACATTGACAACCGTTCTGTTAGATAGCTGCGTTTTGGATTTAGAAGCAGATATTTCCCGGTGCTTACTGCTGTTTCTTCCATATGCCGGTAATGGGCTGAAAACGCCTGTTTTGGGACTCTGCAGAGAAAGTGTTTGCAGACTGCTGAATCCACACACGGGTTTAACTCTGGAAGTTGAGTGCACACATTGACAACCGTTCTGTTAGATAGCTGCGTTTTGGATTTAGAAGCAGATATTTCCCTGTGCTTACTGCTGTTTCTTCCATATGCCGGTAATGGGCTGAAAACGCCTGTTTTGGGACTCTGCAGAGAAAGTGTTTGCAGACTGCTGAATCCACACACGGGTTTAACTCTGGAAGTTGAGTGCACACATTGACAACCGTTCTGTTAGATAGCTGCGTTTTGGATTTAGAAGCAGATATTTCCGTTGCTTACTGCTGTTTCTTCCATATGCCGGTAATGGGCTGAAAACGCCTGTTTTGGGACTCTGCACAGAAAGTGTTTGCAGACTGCTGAATCCACACACGGGTTTAACTCTGGAAGTTGAGTGCACACATTGACAACCGTTCTGTTAGATAGCTGCGTTTTGGATTTAGAAGCAGATATTTCCCTGTGCTTACTGCTGTTTCTTCCATATGCCGGTAATGGGCTGAAAACGCCTGTTTTGGGACTCTGCAGAGAAAGTGTTTGCAGACTGCTGAATCCACACACGGGTTTAACTCTGGAAGTTGAGTGCACACATTGACAACCGTTCTGTTAGATAGCTGCGTTTTGGATTTAGAAGCAGATATTTCCCTGTGCTTACTGCTGTTTCTTCCATATGCCGGTAATGGGCTGAAAACGCCTGTTTTGGGACTCTGCAGAGAAAGTGTCTGCAGACTGCTGAATCCACACACGGGTTTAACTCTGGAAGTTGAGTGCACACATTGACAACCGTTCTGTTAGATAGCTGCGTTTTGGATTTAGAAGCAGATATTTCCCTGTGCTTACTGCTGTTTCTTCCATATGCCGGTAATGGGCTGAAAACGCCTGTTTTGGGACTCTGCAGAGAAAGTGTCTGCAGACTGCTGAATCCACACACGGGTTTAACTCTGGAAGTTGAGTGCACACATTGACAACCGTTCTGTTAGATAGCTGCGTTTTGGATTTAGAAGCAGATATTTCCCTGTGCTTACTGCTGTTTCTTCCATATGCCGGTAATGGGCTGAAAACGGCTGTTTTGGGACTCTTCACAGAAAGTGTTTGCAGACTACTGAATCCACACACGGGTTTAACTCTGGAAGTTGAGTGCACACATTGACAACCGTTCTGTTAGATAGCTCTGTTTTGGATTTAGAAGCAGATATTTCCCTGTGCTTACTGCTGTTTCTTCCATATGCCGGTAATGGGCTGAAAACGCCTGTTTTGGGACTCTGCAGAGAAAGTGTTTGCAGACTGCTGAATCCACACACGGGTTTAACTCTGGAAGTTGAGTGCACACATTGACAACCGTTCTGTTAGATAGCTGCGTTTTGGATTTAGAAGCAGATATTTCCCGGTGCTTACTGCTGTTTCTTCCATATGCCGGTAATGAGCTGAAAATGCCTGTTTTGGGACTCTGCAGAGAAAATGTTTGCAGACTGCTGAATCCACACATGGGTTTAACTCAGGAAGTTGAGTGTACACATTGACAACCGTTCTGTTAGATAGCTGCGTTTTGGATTTCGAAGCATATATTTCCCTGTGCTTACTGCTGTTTCTTCCATATGCCGGTAATGGGCTGAAAACGCCTGTTTTGGGACTCTGCACAGAAAGTGTTTGCAGACTGCTGAATCCATACACGGGTTTAACTCTGGAAGTTGAGTGCACACATTGACAACCGTTCTGTTAGATAGCTGCGTTTTGGATTTAGAAGCAGATATTTCCCTGTGCTTACTGCTGTTTCTTCCATATGCCGGTAATGGGCTGAAAACGCCTGTTTTGGGACTCTGCACAGAAAGTGTTTGCAGACTGCTGAATCCACACACGGGTTTAACTCTGGAAGTTGAGTGCACACATTGACAACCGTTCTGTTAGATAGCTGCGTTTTGGATTTAGAAGCAGATATTTCCCTGTGCTTACTGCTGTTTCTTCCATATGCCGGAAATGGGCTGAAAACGCCTGTTTTGGGACTCTGCAGAGAAAGTGTTTGCAGACTGCTGAATCCACACATGGGTTTAACTCTGGAAGTTGAGTGCACAGATTGACAACCGTTCTGTTAGATAGCTGCGTTTTGGATTTAGAAGCAGATATTTCCCTGTGCTTACTAATGTTTCTTCCATATGCTGGTAATGGGCTGAAAACGCCTGTTTTGGGACTCTGCACAGAAAGTGTTTGCAGACTGCTGAATCCACACACGGGTTTAACTCTGGAAGTTGAGTGTACACATTGACAACCGTTCTGTTAGATAGCTGCGTTTTGGATTTAGAAGCAGATATTTCCCTGTGCTTACTGCTGTTTCTTACATATGCCGGTAATGGGCTGAAAACGCCTGTTTTGGGACTCTGCAGAGAAAGTGTTTGCAGACTGCTGAATCCACACACGGGTTTAACTCTGGAAGTTGAGTGCACACATTGACAACCGTTCTGTTAGATAGCTGCGTTTTGGATTTAGAAGCAGATATTTCCCGGTGCTTACTGCTGTTTCTTCCATATGCCGGTATTGGGCTGAAAACACCTGTTTTGGGACTCTGCAGAGAAAGTGTTTGCAGACTGCTGAATCCACACACGGGTTTAACTCTGGAAGTTGAGTGCACAGATTGACAACCGTTCTGTTAGATAGCTGCGTTTTGGATTTAGAAGCAGATATTTCCCTGTGCTTACTGATGTTTCTTCCATATGCCGGTAATGGGCTGAAAACGCCTGTTTTGGGACTCTGCAGAGAAAGTGTTTGCAGACTGCTGAATCCACACACGGGTTTAACTCTGGAAGTTGAGTGCACACATTGACAACCGTTCTGTTAGATAGCTGCGTTTTGGATTTAGAAGCAGATATTTCCCGGTGCTTACTGCTGTTTCTTCCATATGCCGGTAATGGGCTGAAAACACCTGTTTTGGGACTCTGCAGAGAAAGTGTTTGCAGACTGCTGAATCCACACACGGGTTTAACTCTGGAAGTTGAGTGCACACATTGACAACCGTTCTGTTAGATAGCTGCGTTTTGGATTTAGAAGCAGATATTTCCCTGTGCTTACTGCTGTTTCTTCCATATGCCGGTAATGGGCTGAAAACGCCTGTTTTGGGACTCTGCAGAGAAAGTGTTTGCAGACTGCTGAATCCACACACGGGTTTAACTCTGGAAGTTGAGTGCACACATTGACAACCGTTCTGTTAGATAGCCTCGTTTTGGATTTAGAAGCAGATATTTCCGTTGCTTACTGCTGTTTCTTCCATATGCCGGTAATGGGCTGAAAACGCCTGTTTTGGGACTCTGCAGAGAAAGTGTTTGCAGACTGCTGAATCCACACACGGGTTTAACTCTGGAAGTTGAGTGCACACATTGACAACCGTTCTGTTAGATAGCTGCGTTTTGGATTTAGAAGCAGATATTTCCCTGTGCTTACTGCTGTTTCTTCCATATGCCGGTAATGGGCTGAAAACGCCTGTTTTGGGACTCTGCAGAGAAAGTGTTTGCAGACTGCTGAATCCACACACGGGTTTAACTCTGGAAGTTGAGTGCACACATTGACAACCGTTCTGTTAGATAGCTGCGTTTTGGATTTAGAAGCAGATATTTCCCTGGGCTTACTGCTGTTTCTTCCATATGCCGGTAATGGGCTGAAAACGCCTGTTTTGGGACTCTGCACAGAAAGTGTTTGCAGACTGCTGAATCCACACACGGGTTTAACTCTGGAAGTTGAGTGCACACATTGACAACCGTTCTGTTAGATAGCTGCGTTTTGGATTTAGAAGCAGATATTTCCCTGTGCTTACTGCTGTTTCTTCCATATGCCGGTAATGGGCTGAAAACGCCTGTTTTGGGACTCTGCAGAGAAAGTGTTTGCAGACTGCTGAATCCACACACGGGTTTAACTCTGGAAGTTGAGTGCACACATTGACAACCGTTCTGTTAGATAGCTGCGTTTTGGATTTAGAAGCAGATATTTCCCTGTGCTTACTGCTGTTTCTTCCATATGCCGGTAATGGGCTGAAAACGCCTGTTTTGGGACTCTGCAGAGAAAGTGTTTGCAGACTGCTGAATCCACACACGGGTTTAACTCTGGAAGTTGAGTGCACACATTGACAACCGTTCTGTTAGATAGCTGCGTTTTGGATTTAGAAGCAGATATTTCCCTGTGCTTACCGCTGTTTCTTCCATATGCCGGTAATGGGCTGAAAACGCCTGTTTTGGGACTCTGCACAGAAAGTGTTTGCAGACTGCTGAATCCACACACGGGTTTAACTCTGGAAGTTGAGTGCACACATTGACAACCGTTCTGTTAGATAGCTGCGTTTTGGATTTAGAAGCAGATATTTCCCGGTGCTTACTGCTGTTTCTTCCATATGCCGGTAATGAGCTGAAAATGCCTGTTTTGGGACTCTGCAGAGAAAGTGTTTGCAGACTCCTGAATCCACACACGGGTTTAACTCAGGAAGTTGAGTGTACACATTGACAACCGTTCTGTTAGATAGCTGCGTTTTGGATTTCGAAGCATATATTTCCCTGTGCTTACTGCTGTTTCTTCCATATGCCGGTAATGGGCTGAAAACGCCTGTTTTGGGACTCTGCACAGAAAGTGTTTGCAGACTGCTGAATCCATACACGGGTTTAACTCTGGAAGTTGAGTGCACACATTGACAACCGTTCTGTTAGATAGCTGCGTTTTGGATTTAGAAGCAGATATTTCCCTGTGCTTACTGCTGTTTCTTCCATATGCCGGTAATGGGCTGAAAACGCCTGTTTTGGGTCTCTGCACAGAAAGTGTTTGCAGACTGCTGAATCCACACACGGGTTTAACTCTGGAAGTTGAGTGCACACATTGACAACCGTTCTGTTAGATAGCTGCGTTTTGGATTTAGAAGCAGATATTTCCCTGTGCTTACTGCTGTTTCTTCCATATGCCGGAAATGGGCTGAAAACGCCTGTTTTGGGACTCTGCAGAGAAAGTGTTTGCAGACTGCTGAATCCACACACGGGTTTAACTCTGGAAGTTGAGTGCACACATTGACAACCGTTCTGTTAGATAGCTGCGTTTTGGATTTAGAAGCAGATATTTCCCTGTGCTTACTGATGTTTCTTCCATATGCTGGTAATGGGCTGAAAACGCCTGTTTTGGGACTCTGCACAGAAAGTGTTTGCAGACTGCTGAATCCACACACGGGTTTAACTCTGGAAGTTGAGTGCACACATTGACAACCGTTCTGTTAGATAGCTGCGTTTTGGATTTAGAAGCAGATATTTCCCTGTGCTTACTGCTGTTTCTTCCATATGCCGGTAATGGGCTGAAAACGCCTGTTTTGGGACTCTGCAGAGAAAGTGTTTGCAGACTGCTGAATCCACACACGGGTTTAACTCTGGAAGTTGAGTGCACACATTGACAACCGTTCTGTTAGATAGCTGCGTTTTGGATTTAGAAGCAGATATTTCCCGGTGCTTACTGCTGTTTCTTCCATATGCCGGTAATGGGCTGAAAACGCCTGTTTTGGGACTCTGCAGAGAAAGTGTTTGCAGACTGCTGAATCCACACACGGGTTTAACTCTGGAAGTTGAGTGCACACATTGACAACCGTTCTGTTAGATAGCTGCGTTTTGGATTTAGAAGCAGATATTTCCCTGTGCTTACTGCTGTTTCTTCCATATGCCGGTAATGGGCTGAAAACGCCTGTTTTGGGACTCTGCAGAGAAAGTGTTTGCAGACTGCTGAATCCACACACGGGTTTAACTCTGGAAGTTGAGTGCACACATTGACAACCGTTCTGTTAGATAGCTGCGTTTTGGATTTAGAAGCAGATATTTCCCTGGGCTTACTGCTGTTTCTTCCATATGCCGGTAATGGGCTGAAAACGCCTGTTTTGGGACTCTGCACAGAAAGTGTTTGCAGACTGCTGAATCCACACACGGGTTTAACTCTGGAAGTTGAGTGCACACATTGACAACCGTTCTGTTAGATAGCTGCGTTTTGGATTTAGAAGCAGATATTTCCCTGTGCTTACTGCTGTTTCTTCCATATGCCGGTAATGGGCTGAAAACGCCTGTTTTGGGACTCTGCAGAGAAAGTGTTTGCAGACTGCTGAATCCACACACGGGTTTAACTCTGGAAGTTGAGTGCACACATTGACAACCGTTCTGTTAGATAGCTGCGTTTTGGATTTAGAAGCAGATATTTCCCTGTGCTTACTGCTGTTTCTTCCATATGCCGGTAATGGGCTGAAAACGCCTGTTTTGGGACTCTGCAGAGAAAGTGTTTGCAGACTGCTGAATCCACACACGGGTTTAACTCTGGAAGTTGAGTGCACACATTGACAACCGTTCTGTTAGATAGCTGCGTTTTGGATTTAGAAGCAGATATTTCCCTGTGCTTACCGCTGTTTCTTCCATATGCCGGTAATGGGCTGAAAACGCCTGTTTTGGGACTCTGCACAGAAAGTGTTTGCAGACTGCTGAATCCACACACGGGTTTAACTCTGGAAGTTGAGTGCACACATTGACAACCGTTCTGTTAGATAGCTGCGTTTTGGATTTAGAAGCAGATATTTCCCGGTGCTTACTGCTGTTTCTTCCATATGCCGGTAATGAGCTGAAAATGCCTGTTTTGGGACTCTGCAGAGAAAGTGTTTGCAGACTCCTGAATCCACACACGGGTTTAACTCAGGAAGTTGAGTGTACACATTGACAACCGTTCTGTTAGATAGCTGCGTTTTGGATTTCGAAGCATATATTTCCCTGTGCTTACTGCTGTTTC